>NW_020539724.1:575332-660500 GCF_003426905.1 Ctenocephalides felis
CACATGTTAGACATTACTTTGTCTTTTTTCAACCAAGGATGATTTTCGACTTAAATTTATTTATTTTTATATCATCAATAATATATATTTTTACTTGTAAGCAGTTCAATGTCCACAAAGATTTAGTTATTGGTGACCCAATAACTATCACTTCATCGAATGAAAAGCTAAAGTTGTTTGTAGGATTTTGGCTTACTTTCTCTTTACGTGACAATTTTTGCCCAAATTTGCCCAAGAAAATATAAAATGTGATTATGGAGTATGAAATTTTATAAGGGGATTATTAGAGTTGTCTTGTAACTTTATTTCTGTACTTCAAACTGTTTTCATATTTCTGTATTTGATCGATCACTGTCGATTAATCGAAAATATATTGCTGCTTGTGTTCACAATTGTCTAGACTCTGTTTAGTATTATATAAATATATGCAGGTAAATGTACTTTTATGTACTTTTGTGTGCATGAAATGATTGATGAGATTAGATCGCTGAAGGAAATTTATTGAAAAAGCGACACGCCTCGCCTTGTATGGAAAATGTATTCGCTCCTGATTTTATATAGTACTCCTGGCAAAAACGAATTTTATATAAAACATTAAAGTAAAATTATTTAGAGATAAGTTTTATCATTCATTTAACTTCACGTAGGATAAGTTAATTAATAATCGCAAAAAATTAGAAATGGATTTTTGATGTATCTTTACATTTTAAAGTCGTCTGAAACGTTTTGGCATACCTGTAGAAAAAATTATGTATGTGTTTAAATGATTCAAATAAAATTCGAGATAATTCAAATAAAATCGTGGATGTATTACCAAGTAGACTACAGCTTATCTTATATCGATTGAATAAAGAATTTAACTATAAATTACTTTATAATGATAACAAATTTACGTAATAACTAATTAGTTTATCGATTTATTGAATCATCTGTATTCACTCTATATAAGATAAATTTATAATAATGCTTTTAGACAATATTCTATTTATCTCCCGAACAATTGAATCCTTAACAAATCGATAACTCATCAATCTTTTCGTCCAATTGTCACTTAGACAAATCGGTCATCAGAACGCATTTATAATTCTAAGAACACATTACATAGACTTCATTCATAATTTCTAATATGTTCATTGTAATATGAATTCTTATGAGTTCGACGTCTTCTGTCAACATGAAATTAATTATTTTGCTTCACAGAATGCTCTGAGACGGTGTATTGTATTTGTATGAGTATCAAATGACTCGAAGCAAAAAGGATATCTTGTAACTTCTTGGGACTTCCTAGTGCAATGACTTAATAATTAGTTCTCGTTTTATGACACCATGAAGATGATGAAGGAAGAATTATTTCGATGAAGTTTTACCAGGCACATGGGATAAGAGATTGAATGAAATAGTAGTCTTTGTTTGTAGAATTTGTTTTATAGATATCAATATGATGGTCAACAAAGCTACAACCATTGCAAAAGAGCAGAACAAAAGCTAAATTTATTTTATTCCTGGCCAGAGTAATGGGAAGTGAAAGTCAAGTAGCCATTAAATTAAATTAAGGTTAAATCAACAAATCATTTATTGAAAGTTCAATATATAGCGCCGCCCGCATGCTGGGAATGATAAGCTTGGCATCTTAAATATTAGATTTATAATTCATATTTTAAATCATCATGAATGATTTTTTTCATCTTTCTATTAAAGTACGTTAGTCTGTTTGGGTGAGTATTTTGTATGACAGTAATGTCTTGTCACTGGGTCTCTCGATCTGTCTAATGCTAGTCACAGTGCTTTGTTCTGTGTAGTCTGTAATCTCTGTAAGTTCGCCTATGTGGTGGCATTCCATACACGAGCGGTGTACAACAGTACTGATTAATCTAATCAATCAATCATTAATCTTTCCAACAAAGAAAAATAATATAATAGGTATTTTTATTTTATAGATTGCGTTGAACTACTTTTTCCCCATTTGAGAAAAATCCTGCCTCTAAATCGTCATTTTTTACGATTTCTCCATAACATTTCATAGAATAATTTTTGTTTTAATCGGATTCAATTATACATTTCCAATGCTCTTCGTGGTCATCCTATTATGTACCATCAACTTATGTAACCACGTAGTAACTAACCTTTGTTGCTGTATCATCAATTCATCAAAGCAGTTGCATAACAAACGAAATGGCCTGCGGGTTTCGGTTATTAAGGATGGAAATAGCACGTGCACGGTACACGTGAGTTTAACGCCTGTTAACGGCCATACAAATCATTTTCCTCGTGATAAAGGATAATAGTACGAACTGATTAACTTATTAATTACAATTCTAGGATTACTAGAAATTATCTCGATTAAGAAGGCATTGCGGACGTAATGGTGAGTTGTTCTCTAAAAATAAATGAGTTGCTGGTGAAAACAAAATAATAAACAAAAGAAAAGTTAGCGAAATCTAATCAGCACAATCCTAATTTCTATTACTAAAATTTGTGAAATTTTATTTCATAGTTCTTATAATCCAAGAATATAGAAGTAAATTTGGTGATTGCTTAGACTTCAGTATATACTTGAAATTCTGTGCTCTATATCAAGTCACTTCATTACCAGGAAAATCTTCCCAAGATACAATTAAGTTTCCTTGGAGACGCGTGACTAACGGGTCTCTCTAGGTTGATTTTGTCACGCTTCCGCGATCCTTCGGCATTAATTCAATTTACTCAGAATGCGATAGTTAATAATGATGGATTAATTAGTTCCAATTATTAAATATAAAACTTTTTTAATTAGATTTATACAATGACAGTAATTATAAAAAAGATCATATAAATGCCATCATCAGCAACTATGTACTCTTGTCAAAATATTGGATAAAGTGTTCCAATGACAATAATTATAATCAGTTGACTAAATATATTGCATAGGGTTACTTTTCCAAAAGTTATTTTGAATTATGATTGTTTTTTCTTGATTTTCTTTTAAAATTTCGATTTGTTTTAATTCGAAATGAATATAATTCTATATTTAGAAAAATATTTTACAAGAGCTAAATTCATTTGAAATCGTTCGATGATTTCAAAAGTGAATTTAGTAAAAAAAAAAACACTTAATAGAATAATTTTGTGTATAGAGTTGTACTTATATTATAAATTGTAAGTTATTAAAATAGTAATACATTTATCTTTTTAGTAATACTATAGTAATATTATACAGTAGAACCTCGGTTATTTATATGTATGTACATACCCAAAATTCAAATTTTAGCATGTTGCAATTTAGTATATGTATGTAAGTAATGTAATCGAAAAAATATGTATGTACAAACATAAGAAAGTGTTAATTTTTATAAACATTGATTTTCATTGATATCTATGTATGAATTTGTTATTTTTAATAAATACACAATATCATTCTTCATGCATTTGATTATCCGGATTTTCGATTATTCGAATGCCCATCGACAACAATCAATCCGGTTAATCGAGGTTCTACTGTATTTAAAAATTAAAAATAACACATTTTAGTGATCTACTCGGTGCCGTACACAATATATCGGATATAATTCAAGGTGTTTATTCAATTTTTCACAAAATGCCCTTCGTATTTTATTAACGAATTTGAATATAAATAACAATATTCAAATAAAAGTTTATCTGACATGAAAGGATAATACCAGAGAGAGCTTTTATTAATCAATATTCAACAAACCGAGAAATAATCTTCTAAGCAATTTGAAAATTTTTCTCTGTACAAAGTTAAGCCGATAGAATATAATATATAAGCATAAGATCCTTATTAATCATTATTATTTAATACAAACATACCTACATATATATGTACCAAATTCTTCAGGGCAGTACATGAAAAAGTAAACATACTATATCAATACCAATTCTGCGATAAAATAGTCCGTTGCCATGGCAAAGCTCTGATACGACGCTTCTTTCTTGATATAAATTGGTAGTAAAAACTGTAATAATGCTGTGTATTTGCTGTGCTGTCATGCGTTTTAGATATAAAGCCTAACCTTTCTGATATGTCTATTCTGATTCAGTTAAATATTTGCACAGCAAATACATATCATTTTTCACTAGTAAAATCTGAATTCATCTAACGAAGATTACAAATAAACTTTACTCTAGAATTTACTATGTAATTGCTGTGCAGTCTAACCTTTCTGATGTGTCTATTCTGATTCAGTTAAATATTTGCACAGCAAATACATATCATTTTTCCCAAGTAAAGTTTGAATTCATCTAACGAAGATTACAAATGAACTTAACTCTATAATTTGCTATGTATTTGCTGTGCAGTTAGGCGTTTTAGATATAAAGCCTAACCTAGAAAATGAAACTTTTTGATGTGTCTATTCTGACACAGTTAAATATTTGCACAGCAAATACATATCATTTTTCACTAGTAAATTTTGAATTCATTTAATGAAGATTACAAATGAACTTAACTCAATAATTTGCTATGTATTTGCTGTGCAGTCAGGCGTTTTAGATGTAAAGCCTAACCTTTCTGATGTGTCTATTCTGATTCAGTTAAATATTTGCACAGCAAATACATATCATTTTTCACTAGTAAATTTTGATTTCATCTAATGAAGATTACAAATGAACTTAACTCTATAATTTGCTATGTATTTGCTGTGCAGTTAGGCGTTTTAGATATAAAGCCTAACCTAGAAAATGCAAACTTTTAGATGTGTCTATTCTGATATAGTTAAATATTTGCACAGCAAATGCATATCATTTTTCACTAGTAAATTTTGAATTCATCTAATGAAAATTACAAATGAACTTAACTCTATAATTTGCTATGTATTTGCTGTGCAGTTAGGCGTTTTAGATATAAAGCCTAACCCAGAAAATGCAAACTTTCAGATGTGTCTATTCTGACACAGTTAAATATTTGCACAGCAAATGCATATCATTTTTCTCTAGTAAATTTTGAATTCCTCTAATGAAGATTACAAATGAACTTAACTCTATAATGCTCTATGTATTTGCTGTGCTGTCAGGCGTTTTAGATATAAAGCCTAAAAAATGCAACCTTTCTGATGAAGTTAAATATTTGCACAGCAAATACATATCATTTTTCGCTAGTAAAATTTGAATTCATCTAAAGAAGATTACAAATAAACTTAACTCTATAATTTGCTATGTATTTGCTGTGCAATCAGGCCTTTTAGATATAAAGCCTAACCTTTCTGATGTGTCTATTCTGATAGAGTTAAATATTTGCACAGCAAATACATATCATTTTTTACTAGTAATGTTTGAATTCATCTAACGAAGATTACAAATGAACTTAACTCCATAATTTGCTATGTATTTGCTGTGCAGTCAGGCATTTTAGGTATAAAGCCTAACCTAGGAAATTGTCATTACCATAGTATCATTTTTCACTAGTAAATTTTGATTTCATCTAATGAAGATTACAAATGAACTTAACTCTATAATTTGCTATGTATTTGCTGTGCAGTTAGGCGTTTTAGATATAAAGCCTAACCTAGAAAATGCAAACTTTTAGATGTGTCTATTCTGATACAGTTAAATATTTGCACAGCAAATACATATCATTTTTCGCTAGTGAATTTTTAATTCATCTAATGGAGATTACAAATGAACTTAACTCTATAATTTGCTATGTATTTGCTGTGCAGTTAGGCGTTTTACATATAAAGCCTAACATAGAAAATGCAAACTTTTAGATGTGTCTATTCTGACAGAGTTAAATATTAGTACTTTGCACAGCAAATACATATCATTTTCCACTAGTTTGAATTCATCTAACGAAGATTACAAATGAACTTAACTCTATAATTTGCTATGTATTTGCTGTGCAGTTAGGCGTTTTAGATATAAAGCCTAACCTAAAAAATGCAAACGTTTAGATGTGTCTATTCTGATTCAGGTAAATATTTGCACAGCAAATGCATATCATTTTTCACTAGTAAATTTTGATTTCTTCTAATGAAGATTACAAATGAACTTAACTCTATATTTTGCTATGAATTTGCTGTGCAGTTAGGCGTTTTAGATATAAAGCCTAATCTAGAAAATGCAAACTTTTAGATGTCTCTATTCTGACACAGTTAAATATTAGTACTTTGCACAGCAAATACATATCATTTTCCACTAGTTTGAATTCATCTAACGAAGATTATAAATGAACTTAACTCTATAATTTGCTATGTATTTGCTGTGCAGTTCGGCGTTTTAGATATAAAGCCTAATCTAAAAATGCAAACTTTTAGATGTGTCTATTCTGACACAGTTAAACATTAGTACTTTGAACAGTTGCAAACGTTTAGATGTGTCTATTCTGATTCAGGTAAATATTTGCACAGCAAATGCATATCATTTTTCACCGGTAAATTTTGATTTCTTCTAATGAAGATTACAAATGAACTTAACTCTATATTTTGCTATGAATTTGCTGTGCAGTTAGGCGTTTTAGATATAAAGCCTTATCTAGAAAATGCAAACTTTTAGATGTGTCTATTCTGATACAGTTAAATATTAGTACTTTGCACAGCAAATACATACCGTTTTCCACTAGTTTGAATTCATCTAACGAAGATTACAAATGAACTTAACTCTATAATTTGCTATGTATTTGCTGTGCAGTTAGGCGTTTTTAGATATAAAGCCTAACCTAGAAAATGCAAACTTTTAGATGTGTCTATTCTGATATAGTTAAATATTTGCACAGCAAATGCATATCATTTTTCACTAGTAAATTTTGAATTCATCTAATGAAAATTACAAATGAACTTAACTCTATAATTTGCTATGTATTTGCTGTGCAGTCAGACGATTTAGATATAAAGCATAGAAAATGCAATCTTTCTGATGTGTCTTTTCTGATACATTTAAATATTTGCACAGCAAATACATATCATTTTTCACTAGTAAATTTTGAATTCCTCTAATGAAGATTACAAATGAACTTAACTCTATAAATTGCTATGTATTTGCTGTGCAGTCAGGCGTTTTAGATATAAAGCCTAGAAAATGCAACCTTTCTGATGTGTCTATTCTGATTCAGTTAAATATTTGCACAGCAAATACATATCATTTTTCACTAGTAAAGTTTGAATTCATCTAACGAAGATTACAAATAAACTTAACTCTATAATTTGAAATCTGTGACAGCTCTGAATGTTCCAATCGCTATAAATTTATTCCCCGGCTAAACTACATATTCAAAACTACTCGTCGCAAATTTTTAATAAATTCATATAGCACATGTGCACAATGTATGAGAAATATGGAACAGCACATGCATATTTTACTAGGAAAAAATCTTCCAGTACAAAATCCGGTTATTCGCTGTGATATACGCGAGCAATCTCTTCTGGATCAGAATTGCATATTCAGAGTTGGTCGTCTGTCGGTACTTTGCGATTGCCTATTATGAACGTGCGAAGAAATACGTCAATATATGAGATTATATATCTTTAAGAAAATCATATCACGAGAATATTTTCGCCCTGGAAGTATAAGAAAAAATCCGTGCCTCCAGGGCGAAGTAAGAAGAGCCCTTCGACGAAATTAAATGATGTATGATGATGAAACTTCTGGCCGGAAGATTGGGTCCGAAGATGATATATATATATATATATATATATATATATATATATATATATATATATATTTATTATATATATACTTGATACAAAGCACACAATTTCAGCTTATACTGAATTCTAAACCATACTACATATTTCTATTTCATCAATAAATGACCACCATGACAGAAAATTAATGCCTTATTAAAAAAAATACATTGTATTGCTTATAAATGTAAATTCTATTAGTCTTTTCTTATAAAAAATATAAAACAAATATAAATACGTTTTGTCTACTTTCAAACACGCGATGTAACGTGTACCAAATTGAAAATTAAAGGTGAAGATCACATGTCTTCAGTAATTGATGCTGTGCTGTATCTGTTGACATGACAAATGTAACACGAATCGAAAATTGGACTTAATTAAATGATCCAGGTATTCGAAAAATACTTCTTTCCCTCTGAACTTTCTTTTAAATATTTAGTCGGAAAACGACCAGTATTTATCGTAGCCTTGCGATTGATGATACAACTTTGATGCAAGAGATTGATATATAAAATACAATACAAATAAAATAGTAGTAAAACTCTTAGCTTCGCTTTTCACTTGCCCCTTGTCCGCTGTTGGTCTACTTACTTCAAGGGGGGAGGATCTAGAATACTATGATCTATCTATCTCTACCTAATTAAATAGACTTTCCTCCTAATTAATGGGATTTTTGCATCACAGAAAGCACATTATTTTGTTAAGACTGAATTCAAAGTATTTTTAGATGGTAGATGACATATCTGTGCCTAAAGTTTTTGAACTGAAGTTCTCCAAATTTTGAGAAGTGCATTTACACACATATATATATATATATATATATATATATATATATCTGTGTCTATGTAAAAGCATGAACTGAGTCTGATTAATAGAATGAGGCACGCAGAATCCTATGTAACATCTAGGATCTACGAGGATTTTGTAGATCGTAAAGTTTGCACATACATGCAACTGAAATTTTAGTACCAGTATTTGAAGATTAGAAATTCCTAACCATAAAGCCATAGATTATGAAGACGTAAACTTCACATGCAATAAATACTGATGTGCTTTGAGACAATCGGTGACATAAATCTTACAGAAATAAGGAAGTACGAAAATAAATCAATTTTATCTGCATTAATAACAGATTTATGTTTTACACTAATTACCGTAATAAGAATCCTTATAATTTTATATACTTATAATAGCACAGTACCTTGATCTTCAATATTTCAAGAATATGAAGTGGTTACCCCTCAAAATCTCAAATGCGCATATTAGTGGTCTATCCAAAATGATGATGAAAGAAGTACTTACCTGAAAAGAAAAAAAACAGTATTAGATAAGCATTGACATATGTTACACATTTTATAAATATTAAAAATGATATATTGATTGTGATTTTAAAAGTCTGATATAGACTATCTGTAACTTTACTTCTAAGGCATGTATGGAATATGAATATACATATTCTACCAAAAGAATACAAGAACCTGCAAATCTAGAAATATATTGACGAGAATTTGTGAGAATCCACGGAAAAGTTGTTGGATTGCAACAAATCCTGATTTAATGCAGCATTTGAATTTATATAGCATCTATAAATATAGCGCCTGTTGTACAATGAGAATCTTCCTCCTCATCCACAAGTATCTCACCAATTAAATTACCATTACCTCTGATCTTCTACACAAGTTCAAATGCTACAAATCATGTGATCTAAACTCAATTTTCAAATTCCCTCTAAACCTTCATAGCCATTTTCTGACACATGACATGGCTTTCTCACAAATGATGAACGACGTCGATTCAAATATTTAATTCGTGATCATAATTCACTCGAAAAGCTTTTCATTAAAATCGAACCCACGCGTATTAAAGAAAGAACAAATCATAAATTATGCATTCGTTCAGAATGCATGTATAAATAAATATATTAATGAATATATAATCGAGTTTCGGAATTGTTTCAAACTCCTTTTGTTCGAGATGAACGTTTGAACTTCGCGCGCAGAAAAAATTAAAAAGACAAGATGAGAAGTTTAAGAAGATATTAAACGGAGCGGCACCGTGTTAATGGTAATTTAATTTTTTTATGCCTTCGTTAGAGGAAAAATTTAAAAAGTTTTTAAGATTCAGCAATAAATGATACAATGATATTTGGGGAAATACGAAGATGACATGAAAAAGTTTTATGCTATTTTAGTCCTGGATTTTTCAATATATTGATAATTGATAAAAAAAATTAGTTTTTTATAGATGTAATTCGTATTCCTGATTCGATTTGTAGGAAATTCCCATTCCTTTGTTTTTGAATCCAGTATTCTATATGGAGAGGATTGCACTTTTAAGAAAATTAAAAAACTACAACAATTGAATTGAAAAAAAAATGCTACGACTAGCACTATTTATACCAAAACCAAAACCCCCTTTAACATCGATAGACTTAGAAATCTCATCTATCAAATAAATTGTTTCGATTGCAAATTAATTTACATAGGAGAAATAAGCCAGGAACTTGATTAGACGACTAAAACACAAAGATCATTAAAAACATTGCAGACAATTTAAAACTATGCTTGCGGACCACATTAATACAATTCGAACATAATTTTTTAAAGCAAAAATTGTAGAAGGATCATTTTTGATTTCTCATAAAACCAAATTTCTTTATATATTGTATACATATATATGTTTATCCATATATGTCGATGAGATTTGCGTGATCCATTAAAATGATGTATAGCTATTCAGAACGTGTTCAAACCAAAAAAAGGAAGTTGGCTTAAGAAAACTTTTTAAGATTATATTTATTATACATTTGTATAAATATACCTCTCGTAGTATTTTTCACAGATGTTTCCTATCGATATTCATGGCATTTTCCAAACTGAAAGTAAAAGTTTGAACTTCTGCGATATTATCTTTGTTAAAGTTACTTTTTGTTCGTGATGGCAGTGAATTCTGTTACAGAATATTTTTATGTGAAATGTTCTTTACGTTCTGGTCGTTTGATGACTTCTTTTTTTATTATTTTCTCCTGCCATGTAAGAATTTCGATTGGACACTATCTAGATTTTATCGAATTGAAGTGTTTTTGTAATAAGAAATTTTAATCAGGTTATGCAAAAACAGATCGATCATTTGTAATATTATATATGATGTTAAACAAAATCAAACGACTCGAGTTTAGATTTTGCTGAATTGGATGATTTTTATTAACTTTCCCAAAAACAAATAGATTATAATTAATATATGATCTCTTAAGCAAAATGTATAGAATGTATTAAAATATATAGAATCGTGTTAAAAAAACAAATTATTTTCATCAGAAAGTCAAATAAATCAATATTTCGCGAAATAATTATAAGCAAGAATGGATTAATAATGATTTTAACTTTGGTATTTTCGTTATTTAGACAAACACCATCTTCAACAGTTAATGTAATTTATTGCCTTCATAAATACTAATAAACCCTTATTTTTATCACCTCGTCAAAAAAATGAAATTAATATTCCGTGCCCATGTTTTCCATCCCCTTGGACACCACCTAAGCGAATCAATAAAGGGGTGTTTAAATTCTACGAAAATCGGGATAACTATCAACATTTATATGTCTGGCCACGAATCACAAACATACACAAAAAATAATACAAGAAAAAGTTTCATATAACGATTGCAGTCAACCCTGTTTGCATTTAATTGTGAGAGCTGGGGGAAAAATATTGAAATAATTGTTAAAAAAATATGAAATGCGTATTTAACAGAGCATACGGCTTTAAATATTTACTAATGATATTTATTATTTATAATTATGTTTATAAAAACTATAATTCAATTGTAAGAAAGTAGAAGTACTTGCTAAAATAAAGTGGAAGAATTAACAAATACAGTAAATCAAATTTCAATCCAATTATTAAGATTCAGAAATATAACAGTCACCAAACTTAGAAATTTAAGAAAAGCATAAGTATAAATATCGGATATTTACAAGACAATTCTATTATTGTTTAAATTCCATTATTGATTTTTGAAAATTTTCACAGTGCACTCGAAGTAAATTCTAACTGAATGTTTTCAACTTCAGAAAACAACAATATCTATTGTAGTTCACATTTATGAAATGTTCGAATAAAAACATATTTGTGACTCCTCCAAAATTGTTGCCATTTGATATTTTGCAGTAATCTGATGTAAATTATAGCTAAATGCTTTGAACTGAGTATTTATAGTAATTATTTTAATGGATCGCGCAAATGTCATCGACATATATGGACAAACATATATATGTATATACATATAGAGAAATTTGGTTTTATGAGAAATTTAGAAATACTTCATTGCATTATTTATTGGTCTATTGTTAAAATAGTCAAAAATAATCCTTCTACAATTCTTGGTTTAAAAAAAATTATGTTCGAATTGTATTAATGTGATCCGCAAGCATAGTTTTAAATTGTCTGCAATTTTTTTAATTAGTATTTATAAAACTTATTGTGAATATCTAGCCCATTTTCTCATTTATGATTATTATATATGACGCAAAAATAGCTGAAATTATGATTATTATCAATAAATATTTATATAGAATTAGCATATACAAACATATATTCTATATTATATATAATATAAAATCCTTTATACCAATTCAAATAACGTATTTTTACTATTGGTTTATATAAATTTAAGCTTTTTTAAAAAGTAAATAACAAAACTATAAATAGAAATATGTGTTAAATAAGTATATCACAATAAAAACATGATGTCTAAAGTTATATGTGGTGATAAATATAACAACTCCTTCCACCCCCACAATCAAATTTTTTTTTATTTTCTTTTTTTTTAATTTGTGGATTTTGTAAAAAAATTTGGTAAAAATGAATCATGTGATATTATAGTGTACCCACTCTCCCAACCCTTTAAAACTTTCTGGTTTTTAATTATGATTTATTAACACAATGTCTCTAAGAAACATTTTAGTAATAAAAAAATTAAACATCGGATGATTCTTGGCTTCGAAGTCGTGGACAAAAAATGGTATCCAAACATACACACGCACATCCATTTTGTCTAAGGTATGCCTAAGCGTACAGAAGGCTTTAAAATGTGAAATTAAACCAAAAATTTTTATTTTCAGTTGCGATTACTATAACTTGCCTTGCCCTACAGCATATTAACTAGCAAATTGGGCCATGAAATATATTTTATTTATTAATTTCTAAATTTTACACCAGCCGTTCCACTATTTGCCTGATGGTGGTCGTTCCTGGAGATTAGATACGATACGAATGCCGTCCACGCGAGGACGTGATGCCTTCGCCTTTATTTGCTTTCGGCTTTATATCGGTTTTATATCGCTTTCGATACGATAAAGGATTCGAGGAAAATATTTAAAATTAGCATTTTAGATTCTTAATTCAGTAATAAAAGCTGAGTACTAACGCTTCAGAGGTGTGGCGGAACGCAGCTCAGAATAAAGTGAAACACTAGATTCAATACAACAACCCGTATATTAGTGGTTAGAGCTATGGAATTTTAATTAGAGGTGTCAGACTGCCTGATGTGAAGCAGTAGAGATGTTAAAATTTAACGCATTTGCGCATATCATCTTTCTGAGGGTCATTAGTTGTGAGTGGCATTTTGTCTGGTGGCAACTGCCAACCTATTTACCTGTCAACCAGTCTACTTATTTAGCAGTCTGTCTACATGTATCCTGTTATAATTTTTTACCTGAAACGTAAAGACATGCAAAAAATTTCATTTTCGATTTTAGTAATAGAATGTTAATAATAGAATGCCATTCTACTGGTCAAGATATCGAAAATCAGAAGTTGATAAAGATATATGGTTTAGTACGGATCAGCTACATCAACTCTAAGGAAGAATTATGTTGGTCATAATGAAGTGAAAAGAAAAGTAAACTGAATCGCAACCATATGTAATAAAGGAAAAGTATGAAGAAGATCGCAGATCATGAGCCCCTCAAGAGATGATAAAATAGATAGTTGAAAGCCTAGATATGGAAGCAGAAATTCTCTTTCTCTCCATGAACCTGACTTTGGGCACCATTATTACCAATAATACGACTATCAATGATACTTTTCCAACGTGCATGCATTCACATACTTCATTGTCTTCCATCTAGGTACTCGAGAATCTGGCTTATGTCAAAGTAATTTAACGGACCAATATATTTTCACTCCGGCTGCAGAACAGTTACGAAGAAATTTGTAGAATGCACGTACCCGTTCTTATTTATATAAGCCGAGACAGCCGGATTTTATGCCAATACGTTATTTTCTTTGAATTTAATAGCTTTCCACTTCATTATCGTTAATGTCAAGTTAGTTAAAATCATTTTCCATCTTCGCTGAATGAATATCTTAATAATAGAAGAAATTTTGAAGTTGTGAAATTTATTGTGCTGTAAAATTTAATGCTAGTGAACAAAGCGTAAAAATTTTATTGCTCGATACTCAGAGGAAGTTGAAAATCTCTCCGAACTTAATTCCAGAATTAACATATTAAAGATATATGTTTCCTTCATTCGAATTCTAAAATACAAAATGTTCTGCAAATATAAATCATTTCTTATTAACCTATGACATATTCCTAACATATTGCTATAGATGTATAGGGTTACCAATTTTCAAAACTCCGTAAAAACTTACTGGACTGTCAATCTTATAAGTATTACTTCTTATCAGTAATAAAAGTTTAATTTACTAAAAATTATAAAATTTGGATGTGTTTACCACGGTACCATGTTTGTTTTAAAACTTCCACCCATGGTTCCTGCCAATATGCATAATTAACTATTATCACATACTAATTAGTAAATTACTGCATAAACTTTGCATAAATTTCGGGAATATTATACATAGAAATTAATACCCGAAGGCGAAAGCTCACAGATGTTGCCAGTTTCCCAGAGAGCCGCCTTATTTTACAAAACGGTCCAAGATATTGCTGCGGAAAACGACTAGCTTTTGAATTTTATGGAGTTTGCGTGCTTGCAATTATACGGAGAAGAAGATACAGAAATGTTTGGGTATTTGCTAGTAATTAGAAGAAGAATTTTCATATGGGTAATGGTAGCTGGTGTAATTGCCTCAGGGAATAAAACTAGTAATAAATTTAATCAACAATAATTTGGTCTTTATATAATCTGGCTGTCTGCTTGTCTACCCGTTTACCAGTCTATTTGTTTTTCTGTCTATTGTTCTACCAGTTTATCTGTCTATCTGTCTTCTTTTCTACTTTATACCAAAAAACCTCTACCTGTCTACCTGATTACCTAATTGTCTTTATTTCTGCTTTTCTACCTATTTACCTGTCCAGCTGTCTGTCTGCCTGTCTAACAGTCTATTTACCAATCATTCTATTTGTATATGAATCAAGCAATGATAAATTGTAAAGATCACATTTGACCAACAAATATCAATTGTTTTTTGTCAAAAAACTAGCTACCACGTCTCCCAGTCAATAAAAATGAAATGTCTAATGAATCAATCTAATCGGATGCACCGTTCTCTCACAAACTAAATTTCTGAACAAAAGAAAAAATTGATGTTTGCGTGTGTGTGTGTGAGTTATAGCAATAACTCTACAATAAAACAAATAAGAAAATATTTTCACTATTTTAACAATAAGTGATATATAATATAGTCAAGTACGATTATTAGCTATCTATTATTTCGTAGTTATTTAATTTTTATCTGGTAGGTAATATTTTTATCTTTTTGCACCTTGCACAAAAATCGCATGCAGTGAAGGATTTCACCTGTAAATAACCCAAATGGTGTGTCGTACAAGTATTTAGGCCCTCAAACAGACCTTTAAATTACAGTAAGTTTTTAGAATCAACCCAAGGTTGAAAATGTTAGGTGTTATTTTTAACACATTCAGATCAAACAACAGCGAAAAATAAATTACTCGTAACTAATTTTTTTTTCAAGCTGGATTAAACATTTATTCATTTCTATTTTTTTATAAAATTATTGCAATTTTGATATAATATAACTATTTATTATACATCTATATCATTTATATCAATTTATCAAAACTTTTTCGTTACATATCTTCCAAAGTAGGATTACCTAACATTTCGCATGATCCTCGGCAATTTTTACCTGAACTGCAAGGTAAAGCCATGGGAAGATTTTTACCTTGATCTTTTTTTTGGATTTTGCGGCTTCCGGGAATTGTATATCCCTTAAGCACAAAAAATCGCTTTTTTCAGGACCTCTATTACTTAAAATATATTTAACGAGTTATTATATTGTGCAGTTATTATTCCTATAGAATTATGTGGATATATATATATATATATATATATATATATATATATATATGGAATAATGCAAATTATCATAAACCAATTTGAAAGTACATCAATTGCAATTTCGTTTGAAATTAATTCATACAATTATAAACAGTTTCGCTATAATGAAGTTAAAGCATTTTGATCTTTTTGAATCCTGATTAGTTTTTATATTTTCAATACATTTTTTTTGAATGATTTAATTATCTTTAAAATAAAACCTTGATGAGCAAAATGTACATTCAGGTATTAGTGACAAAAATTAGTAAATCAATACAACTCTATTCTTTTCTATTACTTACATTTTTGTTTGAATAAAAGCATCATCATATTTTTGACTAACCTATAATTTTAAAAAAAATTCTATTTTGCTTTTTGAGACTTACATAAAGTCTTGAAAAGCAAAATTTGCGTTTAGCTATCAGACAAGTGGTTCCCAATCTTTTTCACAAGGCCCTTCCTCTTTGATTTAAAATTTTTCAACCATTTTATTTCATAAATCCTTTTTTATTTCATAAATCCTTTTTTATTTCATAAATCCTTTTTTTAATCTAATTTTATTCTGCATTATCAGACTACGAATTATTGTATTATATGCATTAAAAATATACATAAAAAAATAATCATTGTTTGGTTCATTTTTTTATATTATTTAAAAATTTTTCGTTGATTTTCGAAAATTGTATTTTGGAAACAGCTGTACGCTCCTCTCTGCAATAACCTCGCGCCTCACATGTTGGAAACCACTGTATTAAACAATCAATGCATTTCTTTATATATTTCATTTATAGCTGTCTAAATAAAAACATAATTGACAAGTCAGATAATAATTTATTTATTTTTAAAACGATATATTATAAAAAACTAGATATGTCAATTATTTTCAACTGCTTTATAATTATCCTGCAATATTTTTTTTTATCACAAATGAACTCTATCATCGCCAATCTATTTTTATTTGTATGATTCATTTTTCCATTGATGTGTTTTCAAATCGGTTTATATTGATTTTTATTATAAATTGCATATTTTGTTTAAATAATTGAATATAAACAAAGTATTATTTTTACCCCGTTGGGCATAAAATTGATATTTACAATCAATTTGTCACGATTCAAATAAAATACGAGCACGAATCGTTTCATAAACTAATTAATGGATTTATCATCATTGAGTATTTTTATACAAATGCATATATTGTCAAATGCATTCGCCACATGCACTTCAGTATCGTATTATAATTCAGATAATAAATTTATGTGTCACTATTTATCTCTGTTGGATGCTGCAAACACATGGGTTTGGTCCAGACAGCCACTTGCTGAATTAATGTTTAATCATACTATTGATTTTGACAATGAATTGAATTTATTATAATTATATTTAGATTTTATATGTTCAGCAAACTTTAGTCACGGGAATTTTACGATTCACGTACGAGATTGCGTTTGCAAAAATTGAAAATTGCGAGTTCGAGCAGAATCGAGCGAATTGACTACTTTGCAGAATTGTCAATTCTTACGATATCTTGGTTTATTAGAAAAATTTGCATCTTTTAGTCTAAATTTATCTGGATTTATGCATTTATCTGGATTTATGCATTTATCTATAATGAATTATAAGTCGATTGAAAACACTCTCATGCCTTGAAAAGTTTTACCAATTAAATCCTTCTTCGTATGAAATATTGATTTCATGAACTTCCAGTAGGGCTTAGGGTAAGTTATAGTAATCAGAGGTAAAAAAATCGAAAATGTAAATTTTTGCAAAAAAAATCTCCCAAACTTCTGAAAATATCGAGGAAAAATTGTATCCATACATACATACATATATACATTCTACACACACACGCAAACATCAATTTTTTCTAAGGTATGCCAAAATGTTCAGAAACCTCTGGAACGTAAAGATATGCAAAAATTTTCGGGACAAAAAGAGCAAAAAATGGTAATTCAGCTTGTGAGAGAACGATGCACCCGATTAGATTGATGCAAAAGACAATTTTTATTGAGTTTATTATACAGTGTTTATTATACTATAGAACTTAGATATCTGCTACAAAAATTTTACGTATTTTAATAAATTCTCAGTAATCGTGTAGAATCAGTCTTCGATTCAATTTCAAAATGAAACGTGAAATTTATTTAAATATATAGTAAGAAGAATTTGAAGCAATTGCAGTACAGAAACACGAACTCGGACGGAATTCAAAAGTCACGTTGATTACAAAGAAGAAATCTTTTGATCAACGACCTATGTAATCGGTCATTGTTCCAAAAGAAATTATTTCTTATGCTGATTCGATGAAATATTCTTGTAAAAAATTAAAACACCTGGTAATTAAAAGATCGAAATGACAGGCTAATTAGCAAAAAACACGTCACTTCTATTAATTAAAATCTTTTAAAATGATTAGATAATGAGGTAGATAACAAAAATCGATGACTGCTAATACAAAATATCAACACCATAATTCAAATTAGCAATTTTTGTTTATTCGTTAATTAGTTCATCATAGCAATTATTTTCTATAAAATAAATGGACATATAGTAGGTCGGGATCAATACCGCCTAAATATTAGGTTGGATAAAAAGAAATCCATTATTCTTGGTTTAAAATTTTGCTTGGATTGCACTTTCGCCTTTGTCAAAGAAAATAGTAAAATGTACTGAATTTTCTTTGTTGGCTTCCATTTTTAACACCCACAACTGAATGTACCATACATAAAACAGCAGAAAAAAATTTTTTACTGCAAAATGTCACCTCTAAAACAAGCATAAATCTGAAATTGTTTGATTGATACTTTACGAGAAATCGATCATTACATCAATCTACCAAAAAAATAATGAATTTCTTTTTCCCCAACCTAATATAATACTAATAAACCTCCGCTTTTCACTTGCCTCTTGTCGACATAAAAAAAATTCGGCATGCTTCATGGGGGGAGGATCTAGAATGCTATGTATGTCCTCTTAAGTAACAAAATAAGTAAGAACCCTTAAATGTTAAATCCGTTTTCTTTGGTAATACTGTTAGACAGTAAAGAGAAAAAATAACAAGAGAATTTTAATTTTATTTCGATGAAATAGTGAGTAATTTCTCTCAAGATCCCTGATATTAAAAAGTTCTAGTTATATTTCCCAGCTTGAGATTTCCAACGTGATATTAAAAAAAATTTCTGGTTAACAATTCAGACTTGCTTTGGCGCGAACTCTCACATATAAAATTTCTTACAATTAGCATTTTCAAACTGCGGGGTCACTTTCTTACATTAGGGTCAATAACGACTTAGTAAGGTCTAAAGTAATTGACCTTACAATTAAGAGAGCACTTCTAACACGTCGGTTACAAAAAGTAAAGGAAATATGTAGATATATACATATATAAATTAAAACAAATTCCGAAACTTTATACGAAAATTAATACCATATGAAAAATACCTTTATTATTTAAAGGTAAAATTTAAAGGTTGGATCGTAATTGTTTTATAGTTAGCTACATACATTAGGGTGGTCTTTAGTATGATCATTTTGAATTTCCTTGCTCCCAGGGGCTTAAATGGTTCCAAATTGATAAAAAACAATTCTCTGAAAGTTTTAGCTCTTAATATTAACGTTTAGATAGAGCGCAATTCAATCAAACTTTGTATGGAAATAGCATGGAAAAATGTTTGAAAATTTAAAAAAATTCGAAAATGACCATATTAAAGACCACCCTAATATGCTTATTTTCTGACTGTCTTTCTGACAATTGAATAATAAAGGTTTTTTAATTCATAAAGCAAGTCTTTTAATGCATTCATAAAGATATTAACATAAAAAAGGTTAAATAAAATATATTCAGTGGATTTTAATAAAAGCCTCAGCAAAGTGTGGCCGGGTCTGCTAGTATATATAATAGTAATATATATATATATATTACATATATTATTTCTTTTTTGAATACGTTCATCACATAGACAAAAATATCTGTATAACAAATTATTATTAGTCCAATTAGTTCATTCCTCTGCATGAAACCAAGCCGGGTATAAAAATGTGCAAATATAAAAATATAAATAAAGCTACTGAATTCACAGTATGAAAAAAATGCTATATATTTCATTTTGAAACCAGTTCATCTCGCATCTAATAAAAAACAGCAATAAATCCTACTCAAGGGAATGGAATGGCGCTTAATAAAAATGTATAAGGCTTAATTAGTAAATAAAGTTAGTATGATTAGTAATAGTAATAAACAAATAATTATAACAAATAATAAAATTTAGAAGTTTGATTTAGAAAAAATTCAGAAAAAAATGATTTTCTGGTAAATATATTTATAGAAATATTAATATTAAAATATTTAATATAAAAATCAACTATAAATATAAAAATATTGGAACAATGAATAGATGGCGCTAGTATGAATGTTGGTATGAATGGTAGTATTGAATCTATATGTGACTACTATGTATAAACAAATTGTAAGTTTTCAAAAAGACGTCATTCGATTCTGATAAAACTTTACCCACATTGTTACTATACTTTACCAAGATTGTGACCAAAATTTAAAGTTGGGTCATTCAATAGTTTCTGAGATATGCGAGGTTGATGGGTGGCTCGCTCCGCTCTCAATACTAGTATTGAAACAGATTGTACGTTTTCAAAAATACATAATTCGATTTTGATGAAACTTGACATACATTGTAACTATACTTTACTAAGATTGTGACCAAAATTTAGAGTTGGATCATTCAATAGTTTCTGAGATATGCGAGGTTGATGGGTGGCTCGCTCCGCTCTCAATACTAGTATTGAAACAGATTGTACGTTTTCAAAAACACATAATTCGATTTTGATAAAACTTGACATACATTGTTACTATACTTTGCTAAGGTTGTGACCAAAATTTAAAGTTGGGTCATTCAATAGTTTCTGAGATATGCGAGGTTGATGGGTGGCTCACTCCGCTCTCAATACTAGTATTGAAACAGATTGTACGTTTTCAAAAATACATAATTCGATTTTGATGAAACTTGACATACATTGTAACTATACTTTACTAAGATTGTGACCAAAATTTAGAGTTGGATCATTCAATAGTTTCTGAGATATGCGAGGTTGATGGGTGGCTCGCTCCGCTCTCAATACTAGTATTGAAACAGATTGTACGTTTTCAAAAACACATAATTCGATTTTGATAAAACTTGACATACATTGTTACTATACTTTGCTAAGGTTGTGACCAAAATTTAAAGTTGGGTCATTCAATAGTTTCTGAGATATGCGAGGTTGATGGGTGGCTCGCTCCGCTCTCAATACTAACATTTAAAATAGATGATGATGACAAGGGTAGTAGTGAATATAGAGATTATATATAGAAACCAAGAGTGTAATTAGAGTTAATAAATTAATAAAAATATAAATAAACGATAAAAAATTTGAACTATTAGCAAAATTTCGGATTGCCTTTATATATTGATTGTTAACTATTAGTCAGAATTATTGATAAATAACATTTTTCTTATACTGTTATACCAAGTTTATATACCAAGAGAATACTGACGATTTATTATCGAGGTGGTAAGACAAAATTATCGACGAAGTATAAAGCTATATTTTTGTAGACGCGCCGGAAGATTGATGTTCAAAATAATTGCAAGAAGAAACACAGACTTTTATACAATATATATACATATATATATATATATATATATATATATATATATATATATACATATACATATATATATATATATAATTATTATATATTTTCAACAGAAAGACGGCTTTATGGCAGCACGCTTTACGATTTAACATGTTTCGCGAGAAATTTTGTACTACGTTTACCTTCAAATAATTTAGAAAGTTTTTAACGACTTTTCACAAAGTCTGGCTTAAGGATTTTTGGTAAAATGAGTCAGATATCATTGTAATTTATTTGATATTTGAGACAAAATAAATCACAGTTAAAAGAAGGCTTGTTCATGTCTCAAGTAGGAGGTATGAGTTTTGGCAAATTTATAACATCAGTACAAGTACTGCTCTTAAATGCAAAATCCACTTCTACGCTAATATTTATAATTGATGTAGCCTTAAATTATTTATAATTATTTTATCACATCGGGTTGTTTAAAATAATGTAAAGTAACTAAAAATTGGACAGATTCATTAATCTCTAAAATGCCTCTCAAAATTTCATCAGGATGAAAGCTCTAAATATAGATGAGAAAGCTTCCATTATCTCATACGTGTGGTTCCTATTTAACCAAAAAAGCGTTGAAGAAAATTATGTCATGAGTTTTTTATGAGTCTGGTTATTTTTTTTCGTTCTCAGTAATAGAACGGCGCATATTTTATACGAGGAACATCGCAGCATGTGCGAAACTGATGTCAAAGTAATAATTCGCCTGACACACTTCTTGATATCGCGACAAAATCATGCGTGGACTTTTTCTAGTGAGGTAAATGATATTTTTTATTCAGAATTTAGATATAAAATCAAAATTAGCCTAATTAATCTATAATATAAAAATGAATCGCAAAATGTGTTAGTAAGCGCATACCTCAACAACGCCTGGACCAATTTGGCCAATTCTATTTTTAAAATGTTCGTTGAAGTCCAAGGATGGTTCTTACGGCGAATTGCCGGGAAAACCCTAAAAACAGCCTTTTTCTTTTTCACATATAAACGTTAGTTTTTTCATATTTTTGCCATCGTATATGGAATATTTACTCAAGTCAACGAAGCGTTTTGGGTCTGAATTTTTTTACTGTGCTCCCATTTGTATAAAATTTTGAAATTAGGTTTATCTTACTCTCAAGTTTAACAAAGAAAATAATTTAGACTCCTTTGCCATTTCCCGGGGATATATACATCCCTCTCAGTGGTGTAATTTCTTTTTTTTTCAAAATAACGTCGGATATCGATAACTAATATAAGAAAAATTATAAGATTATAAGATATAGAACTAATTATAAGAAAAAAATGTTTAATAATGTTTAGCCAAATTATAATTTTATGTTATCTTTGAAGAATTTTACGATGAATTTAAATCGAACCAAACAATATCAAATTATGTATGTAAATATGGCAATATATGCAATTGGCAGTATTATTCATTTCACTATTTTCCAACAAATATTTCATCACAACTTTTTCAATAAAATAATAAAACTTGCACGTGAATCGATATACTCAGTTCACAAGCATATCAATATATTGATTTTGCATGAAAAATATGCAAAATAGTATTTTCGACATCAAAGTTCATCATACAACACGAAAGCTCTCAACTTGTATGAGCACACGACCGAGGCAAACACAGAGCTAAATTATTAAAATCACAAGAGAGTTTCATATAAAAAATTCTCCACATGATTTATGCACACACTGCAATATATTATACAAGAAAAATATTTCTAGATATTCAAATGCAGAAATAAAAAATAAAAAAGCGTATAAATATTACACATTCATCGCATGGAATTGGGTGTAAGTTTTATATCATGGACCAATTTATTTTACATCAATCCGTCGATTCATATAAAATTTTATATTAAATCCAGGAAGAGGAATTCTTTTTGGAACCATCAAATACTCGTATAGTGTGTGTTTTCTCTTTTTTCTGTCGATGTTGCACAAAATTGCGATTTCTTATTTTGTGTGTTTTGCGGACAGAAGACACATGACTGTGGGACGTGTCGATATGTTCCTAGTAAGCTTTTTAGATGAGGAAATAGTATACATTTAGTAAAATATTTTTTCAACAAAATGTAATATTGGAAATGATATTTCAGCCCAATGAGTTATATCATGATCTATGAAATGTCAAAAACAAAACTATTTGGTAACTATTGGTTAATGGGCTGGAAATCACAAGTCACAATAGAAAATAAACTCTAATATACAAAACAATTATTAAACCAATATAGTCCTACGGTCTACAACTATGCGGTGCGGCCAGTAAATCGAACATAACTATTCTACAAAGGTTCTAAAATAAAATTTTGAAAGAAATCGTGAACGCTCCAAAATACGTTCCCAATTGGTTGATACATCATGATCTCAGAATTCGAACTATAGAAGAATAAATTAGTCTTTATTTAATTAGTCTTTAATTTATTCATTTAATTCTACATCAAAATTAGTAGTGATAAATTAAATTAAAAAATACTAGTGATAAATTAACAGAAAACGATAAGTATGTATTCAAAAAAGTGAAATTTTACTAAGTAAAACATTAAATGAATAAAATAGATATAGTATGTTTCCTAATCATAACTCTATTTTTTCTTGAAATTTGTAAAATGTGTTAACATTCTTTGTCATGTAAATAGCACGAGCATATGAAGAGAATAACAAAAGAATAAGAGACAATAAACGAGTAATTAGTTTAAAATGTTCAATGTCCGTATATAATGTTTGAAAAAAAAAAATTTAAATATCACAGTCAAAAATATCTAATACATTTTGCACTAGCCACCAGACTATTTATAAAAGTCTTCTATATTTTGTGTTCTTTTTCTGTATCTGTAGTATGAGATAATTTTTCAGGATAAAGGACATGGACAGCAGAAATAAAAATGTCGAATGTGGTGAAATAAGTTGATAAATGTGACCAATTTGTTATATAAGATTGAAAACAGAAATTTGAGATTTAGCAAAAATATAATATTTTGAAGGTATTATATTGGTAATAGAGCAAGATGAGTTATACCATGATCATGAGTGAAAAATTTCAAAGTATCTCATGAAAAATTGTATCTCATGAATAAATACCATGATCATGAGTGAAAAATTTCAAAGTATCTCATGAATAATTTCACCAATTTCAAAATTTAATCTTTATCTAGTTTTAATATGAAAATTTAATTTTAAATATTTATTCAATTGTATTTATTTTAAGTAGAAGAATAAGTATAAAATGTGACTTTCATTTATTGTCATTCAATTCTTTTAAATTTAATGTCCACTAAAGACGTTTTAAATTAAAAAGTGTTCAATAATTTCTGTTAGACAAAAAATAGGCTATGAAGTTAGAAATAAAATATATAATATATATGGATTGAAGATAATAACGAATTACATTTTATATCAATCTTTGTTTATCAAAGGGAGTAGGAATAATAAAACAAGGAGCACAAGGCACCTAGTCAATTACCGTTTATAGGCCATAAAAATCGAAAAACCGTTATCTTTAACTAATATAATATATGTAATAACAATAAAGAACTATTTGTTTCTGTAATCACAAAACTGCATGCCATTAATCTTGTACGCCTGTTAGAGTATCCATAAAGTTTGCGCGATTACGAAACGTAAAACGTATATCTATTGTAGATATTAATATAATATTTTTTAATGGTCGGCCTGAAACGATATCCAAGTAATTGCTTTATCTCCTTCCAAAGAGCAATTAAGAAATAACGGCTTTAGATCTTTGATCGTTGCATAAAACTTCAACTTGGGCTTGTCTTGGGAATGATTTTTGGACCCACATGGGAGAAGAACCAAGAATATTGATTATGTAATTTATTAGGAAACCACAAAAGATTAGTTTTTTTTTATTCATAAAGCAAGTCTAATGCATTCATGAAGATATCAACATAAAATATATTAAATAAAATACATTCAATAGATTTTAATAAAAGCCACAGAAAAGCGTGACAGGATTTGCTAGTATATAGAATTTGATCGTTGCATAAACTTTCTTGGACTTGTCTTGGGAAGGATTTAAAAAGTTTAGATTTTTGAGAAACCATAAAATTCGTATATTGTTAGCTACTAGTTGTTTTTAATAAAATTTATATATATTTATATATAAATGTGTTCGAGCTGCATATGCACTTCTTATGCATCCGCCCAGCAGATGTTTTTTACTCACAAGTTCCGCTTCTAAGACTTTGTTTTCTACATATTTTTTTTCAAATATATATATATATATATATATATATATATCTTTATAGCTAGTCGATCCTGGCCTATATTTTATAATGGCTATAAACTTAGCTCTCTAATTATATAATAATAATATGAACGAGCAGCTGACAGAAATTCTAAAATGCATTGAAACATGCTACTAAAATTACTCCAGGTGAATTTAAGATAGTAAAGATAAAGGTAATTGAACTTTATCTAATAATCAACAGCAAAACATTTTTTATATGTTTGAAATTCCAGAAAACGTGAAAATAGTGTGGCAAGGTAATGTTGTCTAAAGAGACTAAAAATATAAGACAATTTTTCTACATTTTATAAAATTGGTAAATTCAATTAATTGGTTAATTGGCACATTTTTTAGAATTGGTAAATTAAAAAAATAATAAAAATAATAAAAATCTATGAAAATATAAAAATATTCAATATGTTCGCTATTTATATGAAACTCAGTTTTTTTTCTAATCATTTTTCATGGTTAATATCTATTGCATGCTTAGTTTTATTATTTAACATAAATATTTTTTTTTAAGTTTTCTATTCAAGGTATATTATCTCTCTAAACCAGTGGTTTCCAACCTTTTTTGAACTGCGCCCCCCAGCTCCAATAAAAAATTTTGTTGCGTTCCTTTCAATTTATTCAACAATTTACTTTTATAAACTGATATCAGACCACAAATTAATATGCAATTAATGCAAAGATATATGTAAACTATGTATATTTTGGATATTTATTATTTTTTATAATTCTTTTTTGTAAATAGTATTCTGGAAACATTTGCACGCGCCTCACAGGTTGGAAACCGCGGCTCTACGATAATTTTTGGTACAAGATCCTTGTACCAAAATTATCTTGTACAAAAAATTAAAATAGAGTTGATTAATATTTTAGCAAATTAATTAATAAAATTTAAAAAAAAAAAACAAATTAAAAATCGATGAATATTAATAAAAATATTGAACACTTACATGCCCAGAAAAACCATATGATGACAGGAAAAGTAGAATAATCAAAAACACTTACCTAAAACAAAAAGAAAATTTGGTTAGAAATATTTAAGTAAGTTATTAGGATTAATTAATTATTATTAAAAGATAATATATATTTATACATAATAATAAATTATTATCAGCAAACGTAGCTAACACCTATTTATTGGTAACATCATAAAAAAAAAATTATACTAAATATAAATTTATAAATGTTATTTATATAGATAAGATTTCTAATATATTGTAAATCATTGTCTCATTTCATACAAGTCCAAGAATATATAAACCCTATATAAGAAATCTGCAAAAGGTTGCCACCAGATTTTTCGAAAAATAACTTGAAGTATAATATTTAATATATAAAAAATATATGTTCAACTTCCAACATAAATATGAATACATAATGTATTAATAATAAATTTAATCAACAAATACCGTGAAATAAAATTACACCAACTAATAAATAAATATATACTTATTACAACAAGTATGATTTGAAATTAGTCATAGGGTTGGATGCAACCCAGCAAAAAAATCAACAAATATACAAAAAAATGTAATTAAACAGTTTTTTAGAAAATAAATACTACAAAACAATAAATGAAAGATAATTTGAAATATTATACATATATATTTTTTTCAAATTTAATTTACCAAATAATATTTTATCATGCCTTAGAAAATTAGTGATGTTAGTCCAAAGTATGGTTGGGAAACTTCCTTTATTATCGCCTTAAATTTCCATCGGCTTTCCCATTAATATATTCATGAGTGCACTCCGAAAACTCGTTCGAAGCTGAATTTAAATTTAATGTCGTTATCGAAATACCGTAAACCAAATTATAAATTTATATCTTAAGGTGTTGTGCAAGAGAATAACCATTATTAACCATTAACCATTAACGCCGAAGAATCCGCTTGATGTAAATTAGGTAATTACATATGCGGTTTAGAAGGTTTAAACAAGATAAGAAGAAAATAATTACCGACACACGCACCTAGCAATTACAAAGGATTAAAATTAAACGAACTTTGAATACAAATGTAAAAGATGGTTTATAGATTTTTGTGTGAAGCTTTGAATTTTAATTAGCATAAATTATTTTCTACAATAAAAGTTACTGTATAAACCGATGGGCGTTGGCTCCGGTAAAGTAGGCTATAACTTAGCGTTCTTGATACTAAAAACTGCCAAAATGCTATGTATTTGCTATGCAATCAGACATTACACTTTATTAGATCATAAAAATACCGATAGAAAAAAAGCTCAAAATATCCTCGAACTTTTTTAAAAGCAGATTTACCTTACATTAAGCCCGGTGCCAGTATTTCTTGTAACATATTTTCTGTCAAGTTTTTATGAAACTATTTTTTTGGAATGCAAATATAAAACATATACGTATTAGGATAAATCCATGCGATTATATAAAAAAGCTCTTAATATCCTCGAACTTTTGTAAAAACAGATTTACATTATATTAAGCCCGGCGCCAGTATTTCCTGTAACATATTTTCTGTCAAGTTTTCATCGTAAGAAGAGCGTGTACAAAGAAACTATTTTATTCGAATGCAAATATAAAATTTTTATGTATTATGATAAATCCATGTGATTATGTTATTTCATATGTATAAGAATTACATAAAATAATAGTAAAAAAAGAAATAATAAAATGCTCCAGTCATATTTTACGATTAAAAGCTTGACAGAAAATATGTTACAAGAAATTCTGGCATCGTGTGCATCGGGATTTATTTAATATTTTATTATAAATCGTGAGGTTTTTAGTGTTATTTTCTCTGAAACAAGTAAAGATTTCCTCTTCCTGTGCACCATTTTTTCACAATTGCAATTTTTTCTCAAAACAACAAACAGTGATCACCTACATCAAACAAACCGACACTGCCATAAACTAAAAATAACAAACACTCAACATTTCATATATGCATAAAGAACTAAAATAAACAGAATATTGTCTTGTGTATTCTCCACCATACCAAAGACATAAAATATCACAGGCGAATCCTAAAAAATAACTTATTTTCCTCAACTCTAAGCCACAAACTGCCAACATATAAGAGAGCCCGTAAAAGTTTTCCACGATGTGGAAATCTAAATAAGCGTCGACTTCTTAAAACAGTGTTTTTCATTTATCTTTTCCTTGTATTAAAAGTTCTATCTTCCAAAGTTTATGCGATAAGAAGGTATATATGGAAAAATAGAATCTTTTGGATGTGGATGTGGAAATAAATTCATGTGTTTTCGTGAACCTGATACTGTATATTCGAATTGTTTGTTCGCCAAAAATAATATTTACGCGAATATATACCGTGAAGTTTATATTTAATTTTCTGTATTGGAAAAATCTCATTAAGAAGAAAAAATATTTGTAACGGATTATATATATATATATATATATATATATATATATATATAGTTGATATATATATATATATATATATATATATATATATGCCCGATTACAAGACTTTGTTAATACATATGACAACATCAAATTCAGAATCATACAATATATATATATATATATATATATATGTATATATATGTATATATATATATATATATATATATTCACATATTTTTCATACCATAATAAAATACAACACATATTTTTCTATATGGCTAATATGAAAAATATGCTAAGTATATTAAAAAGCTGAAAATTCACTTTCATAAAATTATTAAAAAATTTTTTTTTAATTTTTCTTTATTTATTATTACTTTATTTCAGAACATACGTTTTTTGTTTATATTCCAACTAATTTTAATGTTCTTGGCTGGTGTCCTGAAGATAGAATATATATAGTCTCGAAACGTCGATGGTAAATTATATATAATTTTTTTTTTTTTAATTTTTATCTGGATTTCTGGTTAAAATCAAAATATATCATTATATTCTTTCGTAGGTTTTAATGAAAAAATATCCCCAAGCTGAGCGACAGCATGAAATCATGAATATTTATTAATGGTAATATTACTTGTTGAACATTTATTAAAATACCATAATTTATGTGATATAATTTCATATATTCTGTAATAAATTGAGATATACTTTTGTTATTTATATCCCTCAGCAAGGAATAATATTACAATATTTTTATATTAGTTAAGTGATTGATGAACAACAATAAAAAAATATAAAAATTAGTAGACAATAAAAAATTCATACATTTATAAAGGCTTTATTGTTTTTGTAAAAAGAGATCGTGTTTAATAAAAAATATATAAAAATTCTTTCAGAGCAAACTTTGATCAATAATAAGAATAATTTAAAACACCAAACTCAATTCTATTTGTAATCGCTTGAGCTTCGAAAGCTCTTTCCATTATTTTCAATAAATCTGCTTCCTCATGCTGTACATCTCTCAATGATAAATCATGGTTTGCATCCATCAATTACTGTATAAAACAAAAATTGTATATATCGAACTTTTTTTAAATGAAACCAGAAACAACGTAAACAAAAGAATAAATTGAAATTTATGCTTTTAGATAAATTGAATTGACTGCAACTTTGTTGAAATTGATTTTTCCCAACTTAAGGATTGAACAGAACTTAATTACTCAACTTATGGGAATAAATTTTTCTAATCCGAAGAAGAAAAAATAGTAAGATGTATCAAAACATCTCGAGTTAAAAAAAAAAATACAAAAATTTTATCTTGAATTATTTAAAAAAATTTAAGTCATTTTATTAAATTTCATCTATACAGCAACAAGCTGCTTGCTTGCTAGTAATAAAATGAATCCATTCTTTACATTTCTTATACACCAGGGTCAACTGGACCCCAACGCCATGAGGTCTTCTGGACCCGTGTGTATATGCCTCGGTACTAAATTAAATTTGATAATCGTTATTATATTAAGTTATTATATAGAATACCAACGTGAAATTTTTCTCGCCTAAGTTTCAAGTAAAAATCCACATAACTTACACATTTTTCTGAAAAATTCTTTAGTCAATGAGCATTTCGTTTGAAACAGTAATACTGAGTAAATGCGAGTTATATCCGTAAAGAGCTCCCCTTTCACATTAACGTTCTTATAAAGCTTCTCTTCTATTCACGGTTTCTCTGCATATTATATTTCATATTACTTTTATGGTTGAAACTCAAGGCAGGGGTGATAAACAGTTTGGTAATTGTTAGTTAAACATTTATTCATAGAATAATATCATATAGCTTATTATATGTTTTTGAAAATATGTAGCACAGACAAATTTATATAAAGTTTAAACTAATTAGCTATTAATGTTATGGCAAGGCTATGTATATGTACTAAAAATATTTTAATTAGGCGTTCTAGATAGAAAGCCTGACCTAGGAAAACCACAAATGTCAAAAAATCGATGTTATCATAACTGGATCTTTGTGATTGATAACATATGAGTGAAGTTATGCATATTATGTGTAAAACACCTGATCGTACTGAAACTGCATGATATTTGTATTGGGTTTTGTATGGAAACTACCTGGTAACGTGGCCTTGCCATAACATTGCTCTTTTATGCAGAATCCGAGCATAAATATTTAATACTACAAATACCAATACATGAATTTTGTACTCCCTGCTAATGTTCAAGGTTCTTCACCCCTGTCTATAGATATGTAAGGTACCCCTATTCAAATTTCGCGCCAGGTATCCGACGAGTACCGGATGTAACGAAGTCGTACGAACGACAAAACCGGAACAATAAAAACCCTATAGGCTTTTGTGAAATGTATATGTCTATGATGCAAGGACGAATTAAAACACAAAGGACCGCAAAAGGCTTCGGAACTTGGGAAGAAAATATGTATGTAGTACATGTATTTAAGGTACATAAAAGCAAAGAAAACTTTTCCAAAAATTATCTATAAAATTTTACAGAATCAATAGTAAGACATTTTTTTTGTATAAAAAATGCTAATATATCAATAACTTCATTACTCATCAGAGCCTTTTGTGTTTTCTTCAACAAGTCAAGAGTAAAGTATATTTACTCATTTTCTTTAACATATTGCAAGCAATATAATCCTTTAACAAATATTGCTTCAAATACAATTAAATTATTATTACTATTTCCGTTTCTAGAAAATCCGTTTCCGATTAAAACCTTTCTTAACCTCTGATGTACCTGTAATCGTCTGAATGGTAAGGATGTGTGAAGAGATGCTTACCTTCAAATTTATGGCCGTAAAGCAATAAAATATGAAGTATGAATAATGGTCATAGTTGTTGTACAATATCCTAAAGGTGTTATTTGTTACCGACAATATTCCGAGAACTATTCAGAGACGCCAGCTTTCTATATTTGTAACACCTTGATAAAGGCAAAGTTTAACTGAAAGAACATCGGTATTTCTATATGACCAATAGCTATATAAACAAAATTAAATTAAGCTTAAGGAATAAAAATAATTTCTCGTAAAAATATGATACTTTGCAGAACCATGCGTAATTTAAATGAACAAAAACAGTATAAACAAAAGGACTGATACCTCTTCGCTTTGTGAAAATTATCAAGTAATATCAAACGATGTTTCAAAAATCAGTTTGTTAAAATAGTAATAATTATTATATATATATATATATATATATATATACATCAATTAAACAGAGTATTGATGTTATTCAGCAAGCATTCACAAAATTATAATTACTCCAAATCAATTTCGTGTACAAAATATCTAGAGCATTTCGAAATTAAACCAAATCTAATTAATATTACTACCACATGTTTCTAATTTCCATTTAACCAAAATACTTATAAATTCTGGCATTCCTTTCGGTCTATAGATAAACACGAATTCCGTCGGCCCTATCTAAAATCATTAATTGGTTCACACAAATCTGCGGTTTCCTTCGAAGCTTTTACGGAACGGTTTCCCCAAAAGGCTTGTTCTCTAGGCGCGATAAAGCAAATAATAACATCTTGTGCTGTAACAGTACTACCGAGAGGGTCTGAGGAGGCAGGGGAGGCCAAACATTTGTATCAAAGACACAAAAGTAGAAATCAGGGGTGATAGAAAATATTAAACAAATGAATAAATTCGTATGTTATAGGTAGAGCTTCCCGGAAAGCAAAAATCTCAGATTCAATACCAACTTCGACCAGCCAGATCACAATAACCAAAAAATGGTCACAACTTTACTAAAGCTCTAGGTTGCACATAAAAGCTCAATGTTTTCAGGACAGTTATACTACTATCACCCCGTTTCGGTTATGTTCTGGGTTACCCAATATTTTGTTAGTATTTTTGAACATGGTAGAATTGATTTATATATACATGTGTATATATCCATGCATGTATATTTATGTTTATATAACAAATTTTCCGGAGAATAAAATGAATAATTGTCATTCCATGTGTAAATTATTTGACAAGCGAGTATATAAATTGTATAAGTTACGGTGCTTTTCAATTACCGGTGAGGTTTTCAGTCGTAAATAATTATGTTTTTGTGCTTAAAATTATGACTGTTATATATTTGAGTAGAAAGCTTGAAATATTACTTTACGAGTAGTGGTACATTTTTAAACACAAAAGCACGTTCAAGAAAGATTGAGAACCTCTGAGCATAATTGAACTTTTCTAAGAGAATTTTAAATTAAACATAAAATGTTATAAATCAATAACCAAATAATCCGTTTCACAGATTACTTCTATCCAAAGGTTGTGATCATCTGTCCCAATGCTCCCTTTGCTTTGTATTAAATCTTACACCAAGAGATAAAAATTAGGGAACACGAAGCAAAAGCTGGGTCTGAGAAAATCCTTTCATACATTATCTGTCACATTAATTTCCCACACAGGCATTCCGGTTAAGATATGACTAATGCGAACGATAACTTTATATTAGTAAGGCCGACTCGTAACTTACAACTTGTTATTAGGAAGAGAAAAAGTCGGTCAGAAAATACAAATCGGGGGTAAAGGAATCTGAGATACTTAGTTAAATTTATAGAAAACTGTGCTGTGGCATCGTGCCTATGGATACAATACACTTTTTGTAAGTACCCAGTAAACACCGGGGGGCTCCGAACGGTGATAGCAATCTGAAATCCACATAGATTCCACATGCATGTCACATCGCTGAAGGCAAGCTTGTGGATTTCAGGTTGCTACTGCCGCTCAAATCACACGGTGTTTACTGGTTATGAATTTTAATACAGATTTGAACCTTAATTTAGCTCTATATTCGTCATGAGCTCGATTTGGAAACAAATGGGCACTGTTCGATGTGAGAGCCACAGTTAACTGGTTGAATTAATCATAAAATCAATCTCCCTTACCATTGCTGTTGTCGTACAACATAAAATATCATTACAAATTTATTATTACGTTTACACAGAATGAATGATGGTAAATGAATCTAGGTACATCCGACCGGCCTATGTTTGGCAGCCTCTAACAATGCATATCTTGTTCGGGATGTCCAGCTGTGAACGCCGAGCTATTTGTTCGGAACTAGTTTATCCGGCAATGTGCAGTTATCACAATTGTGTAATAATAATGTTCTCGTGTGGAATTTTCTCATCCTTTTATGCCGAGCTTTTAGTATTTAGACAATTCATTCCTCCGCCGGTAGTAATCACACAAAGCCGCCGAAGTCACGGGCTTAATGGAGAGAGAATAAAGCGTATCAAATGGTAATACACGAAAAAAAAGTGTGTGTGCAAAGGTGCCAGGTTGTAATATGAGTTTTATTGCTTTATTTGTTGCACTTTCCAAACTTTCATATGGAGGGAGCAATGTTTTTTCGCCACCAATTACGATTGGCGGCCCAACTAACTTCTTATTTTATAGATGACAACCAAGACAGTTGTCCTACCTCCATGTTATAAATTTTATTATTACAATTTCTAGTGACAAATAATTGATTCAGTAATGCCGGGCAGAAGCTATCTTTACTTGGAAACATTTTACAATATATATTTCCAAGTGGAAACCGCTGCTTGGTATTGGCCTGCTTGCGACTGGTATCAAACCTGAGACCTGATTGAAACCCTATAACTGTAACCACTAACTCTTTGGATGATCAGATAAAGACAAAATACAGGTTTCAAAATTCTACAACTTGGCATTATAAGAACATCACATCTCTATAGGAATTGATGTTCTAACTCCTTAAATTTGCATCAAAACCCATTTCATCCAAATCGTCCCATTCAACTCCGAATTACATAGTCAGTGTTCTGGCAGATGACATAATTAGATACAAAATAAAATAAATATTTCAAATAAATTCTACGACTATCATGGAATTGACACCATAAAAACATTACTACCCTATAGCAGTCGATGTTCTAACTCCATTTCCATCCAAATCTTCCCATTGACAACTCCGAATTAAGCAGTCAGTGTTCTGGCAGTTGGTTGAATTAACGATACGAGAAGATAATATCGTAGTGTTAAGGGTGTTTATATGTAAATTCAAATCTCTCTCAGGAGACGCATCTGCTGTTCGCGATCAATTTGGCAGCAAAAAATATAACGCGTTTACGCATAGCTTATAGCACTTAGAAATATTACATTATCCTAAGAGTTAGGATAAATATCATATGGGATGTGATCAAATTCTAATGAGGTGTGATGTAATAGAAGATAAAAATACATAGATGCAAAAACACATACATATTTTATATGCTACACAATATATAAAGGCAGAAGATCAAATCATTTTTTATGTGCATTTGAACATCGATCAGAACTTAAGGGACCAATATGCTGTTGTAATAATATGAGTTGACTGGCAACCCATTGTTGTATCTCTATGTGATAAATTTTTTATTACTACTATTTCTGTAATAATGATGATTTTTTTTATTGATGCAGCAATCTTTCTAGGTCAAACAATCAATAAAAAAAATAAGTAAAAATGGGTCACTTCCTCCTTGTTTATTAGAAAACGCTCTTTGTATATATAAAAACAAATCAATACATTTTTATTCATCTCCTTCATCTGCCCTTGTTCCATGTGTAAATACAGACCAATTTAAAACTTGATGGACTGATGCCAAAGAACTTTTATATTAAAATCCAAAGAAAGAAAATAACATACGAATGAAAAAATATAAAACTCGAATGGCAGACGATGCGAAACAGAGTCAGTCTGCAGAAATTGGCACGAGGCCAATCGAAACCTTAACATCTCCTTGAAGACAAAGATACTGGAACGAAATCCATCAAAATTTACTTGTATATAAATGAGAGGTTGTGTCCATATAAAAATATAATGTATATATATATATATATATATATACATATCGTTTATAAAGTTTTATATAGAATCTGCAGACGTCCAATAAAACTTCTGTGCGAAAAGCCAGGTGCCAATAGTTCATGCATTGTTTATAGAAGTTTAAGTACTTTGGCAAGTCTGAGTCAACTTGTTTCTAATTTTCTCAAGAAAACTCTGAAGAAGCAAACAACTAATTGTTTTATTTGGATTGGAGATTATCGCAGATTGAATACTCTTAAAGGTCAAGTTCAATGGTGATGACAATGGCATTCAAAATTTATCATAGAAAACTAATATGTAAAATGAATATTTTATATATTATTAGCTATTTTAATATAGATAAGTAAATAAAAATCAATAAAAACCAACAACTAATTATTAGTATTAAAAATTTATAATAAAAATATTTTCGTGATAAAAAGTATGTCAGAGAAAAGATAAACAATGCATAATGCAAATAATTCATTACAAAATTTAGTTTTCAAACTGCAATAATTTTTAAAAATACATTTTCATTAAAAGAAACTCAATAGACAAACTAATTATTTTATTTGGTTAGATTGGATGCCAAGAAGGTCAAGTTCAATGAAGAATGCAATGATATTAAAAAATATCATAAGAAACTAACATATATATTTGATAAGACGCATTTTTAAGAAAAAAAGACAAAAAAAAAATTAGAATTTATCTATATAAAAAAACTTGAAAATTAAAGTGTTGGGATAGGTCATTCACAATTTTAATTATTCTGTTCTAAGAAATATCTGATACTTAATTAAAATTATATGCAATAAATAATAAAAAAATATTTAGGATTATAAATTAGAATACGATAGTGTATAGATAATATTTGATACTGAGAATTTATCTACTTATTAGTGGCTTTGTAGTAAAAGCTTTGGTCTTGCGATCACAAGGTTCCAGATTTCATTCCCCCTTTTGCAGAGATTATATCCAGCAGCAGTGGTTTCAGTTTTTACTTCTAGTTAGAGTTTTAAAGTAGATTTTAAGAGAAAATAGCTTTTCGAGAGCATTGATGATATATATCAAATAATCCTCTCATCATTAATAATAGAAATATCTAATAATAATCTTATCACAAAGATAAAGTACAATCACCTAGTTGCCTTCTAATAATGCTAAGTTATAAAGAATTACTTACAAGAGCTTATGGAGCACCAAGAATTGCTTATATATAATTAAACATTATTATTCTCAATATTATGATAAAAAACCTTGTGAAATTTTTAATAATGAAGAGTATAACTTCAACTTTGTACGCGCTTTTAAGTAGTTCTATTCTATAAAAATTTGCCGATGGAAGATTGGATATAATGGGTATGACACCTACAAAACAAAGGTGTTTTCTTGCAAAATTACTTTTTAAGAGAAACAACAATGATTTTATTTTTATATTTCCCTCTGACATTGTTTCACGATAATAATTACCTCATTTCCATGAAATTTCGTTCGTCTGATATTGACATTTTCAATGGCTTGTCCTACTCAACAAAGAGGTATCACAAGTAAAGCCTTCAGAGCAAAACAGAGAGCAATTCCATCGCAAATGAGGCGCGCAATTTACCGAGTCCTTCAACAAGGCTCAAGGATTCGATATCCATGGTGATTCATTTAACCCTTTCTGTATACATAGTGCAATGTCCTATCAACCTTTTCGGTTAGAATACCCCTTGTGTAAGTTAGATAAAATAAATACGCCCTTGTGAGATACGCAAACAGATGACACTCGATTAAAGAATTTAGTAGATGGAAGGATATTAGATGGATAATTGAAAATTGGAAAAATATTCGTTTTTTATATTTTATAATTGGTAATATTTTTTATGAAAATCAGCGCTACAAATGTGCACAAATATCAAATAATATTGTTACATTAAAGATAGTCCATTGATAGAATGGTAGAATAAATGGTAGTAATGGTCCAATCCAATGGTATCAGTAGATCCAAATATTAGAAACTCAAATTATTGTACTAAAAAGTAGTCAAAAATAAATCTAAATATGTATATAGAAATGAATGTATTGAGGTATGTATATAGAAATGAATTTATGTATGTATGTATGTATGTATGTATGTATATAGAAATAAATGTATGTATGCAAGTACGTATGTATGTATATAGAAATTAATGTATGTATGTATGTATGTATATAGAAATGAATGTCTGTATGTATGTAAGTAAGTATGTATATAGAAATGAATGAATGTATGTATGTATGTTTATCTGTTTATGTTCTATAAATTCATAAACTATACATCAAATCGTCGTAAAATTTCGGAATTTTTTAGGTACAATTCCGCAAAGGATTTTGCATATTTTTATTAAATCCGAGTGGTCAGGGTGGGCCTACTAAAGGTTTGCCATTTACTTGATTTTTTTCAATTCTGGGACCTTTTTTATTTTATTATAATGCATAAATAAAAAACACACGTAGCCCTAAATTTTTACCTTCGTTTTCCATGAAATGCAACTGATTTAGAAGGTCTAAAAGAATTAAAGGAAATAGTACTAAAATTAATTATAATAGTAATTATATACTATATTATACTGTATTAATTATATTCAAATCGCCTTTGATACTGTACTAGCAAATGTTCATAAATAAATGTTCAATAAAATACAAATTATTCAAAAAAATAACTATGTTATTGAAGTAAAACTTCTTTAGGCGTATTGAAATCAAAATACTTCGGACACAATTTTAGTACTTCTATAAATTTTTATATAAAAATGTATCTTATCTTGAAAAGGTCTTTTACAAAATTTTATTACGCAATAACAAAATTCAAGACTAATTTGCTTGGAAAAAAATGTTAAAATATGTTAAAAATTTTATTACATAATTGAAAATAAAAGCTTATGAAAACTACTCATGTAGTGTGATTAATTTAATGCCGTGGCTTGAGCACATTAAATATTATCCAAAATTTATTACCAGTTTCTTGAGTAAAAACAGAGACGAATAAAAAAAATCTTCAAAAGAAACTGTTCCATATGCACCCCACAAGAATCCCTATTTCAAAAACCAATAATTTTTTATTTGATGCACGATGCGCTCGTAATTCTTGTGCAACATAGTAGATAGCAATGAGTACATAATGAATATGTGTATGTATGTATATATAAACCATATACATATATAAGCATTACAAAATCATTGGAATACTATCTCCTAATTCATTCACTTTACCAGTCAGTCATGTCACTTACTTCGTTAGTATTCACGATCTTCAAAGCAAAAGTTCACTGTACCCGCGTCACTCTCGGACAACTTCAAAATCCCACGCACTTTCGAGAATAAAAATTCGAAAAAAAATACTTCTATGAACATAAATGTTTGCCCACGCGAGCCCACGTACTAAAACCACAACATAGAAACATTACATATCAAGTTGGAGGAAATGCAGGTACCGCGGTTTCTAATTGCATTGCACCTAACCCGCTCCGACGCGTCGATCGAGGTTGGACATCTGGTAAATGTAGCCTGGCATGGGAGGTGTTGGGTTCATGAAATTGTTGTTTAAATTTGGAAGATGAACGTTAAATATTAAAACAAATAATTGAGCAACAATAATAAACTGAAGTGATTAAAATAGATCTTGAGAAATCTGAAATTATGAAGGTGCTTAATAATATTTAACACTAGTTATGTCAAATGACCCTATAAATTTATTGTTTATGCAAATTTGACGGTACGAACAACTTATTGTTAAATTTTTTTTCATTGTTGTTTATTTTGAGTAATAAAATACCGTTATTTACCACGCGGGTCATTTGACCCAATTAAAACTTAATAATTATTTTCTTAAAATAGTATGGAAATTATCTGCTAATTTAACGTAAGATATCAAATTAATCAATTCATCTTGTAATTTTTCCTAAGTTTGATCCTTACGCAGCAGTCAGCCTTTTACGTCTTTTTTATATTAGTCCAATGATTTGATGACACATATTGAACAGACCTCGTCTTTTTACACAAAAATATTTTGATTTTTTTTCCTCTTAAAGAATGTGTTCAAGCACGAGTTTTAAACAAACTGCACCAATGTGTGAAAACAAACAAATAATGATGAAGGCATATGGAATTTAATTTAATTTGCTTACTAAATAGATATAAATGTTAAGATTTTTAACGATTAAAGTTACTTTATAATTTATTTAGTAACTTACTAATGTACTTCGTATTTAGATCGTAATAGACAAGTCTATCTTGTACGTAAATTATTTCTCTATACGAATTTTATTACAATTAAAGAACCAGTAATAAATATTGAGGTGAAAATTAGAATTTCAAATTATATTGAACATTGAATAGTTTTATTCGCCCTAGTCTTTTTAATGCAGATTCTTCTAGTGATCTGGTGGCTGGTGCCAAGCATGAACTTCATATAAATCCTTTCTATTTTAAATAAAAATTTACATAATCCTTTCCCACTCAGCATTTCAAAATCCCTTGAGGCTGAATCGTAGAATATTTTTTATTTCGAGTGGATGCAAAACGTCTGTTCTATGTCAAAACGTGATAGTAATGGACTAACTCAATGCATTCATTTAAGATAACAGACCTTTGCCATGGATATTGAACAGAAAATGTAATAAAAGAATTATTACATAATAAATATCAACTTGAACACATACACAACAGATTTATTAGAATAGAATTGTGTTGAATAGAAGAAACTGCCTTAGAAAAATGTCTAACTAGAATCTAGAATTAAAATGTAGGAAACTTTGTATATGGCTAGTTTGTAAATAAGAGGCCAAATATATAAAAAAAACTTACATATCGTAGACGATTTTCGATGTAATAGAATTTATTTTAAGGATATTTTCATTAACCCAGCATAACAAGAACTTCGTTTTATTTTGCTTCGCTTTTATAGATAAAATAACAACATACTTCTGGTTTTGAGAAGTCTTATGTCGAGCAGTAGTGACAACAGTTTGCCCCTGAAATTATAGATAGCAATATGTTTTCGAGTGAAAATAGTACTTATCCGGCATTGCTGCATCAATAAAACATTGGACCAATTACAAAAATTGTAGTAATAAAATGTATCCCTTAGACAACTAGTTTATAAGTAGTTTTAAGTCAAATTAACCCAACAGGTTAATGAACTAAGTTTTGATTGCTGTTCAAAAAACAAGTAAACTGGAACTGATAAACTTCAATAACAATGGTATTTTGCATTAATAGACCATCCAATATGGTCCTACGGCCTACAACTATGGGGTGCGGCCAGTAAATCGAATAGACAGGCAGATGGTTTGATTCAAGTAAATTTAAATAAACCAGGAGCCTAAAAATCAGAACTTATCCATTGACCACATATCACATTTATCATCAGCCCTATAAAATCTAATTAACACTGTCAATATTCTTTCCAGCAAAATCATTCTCCATACATTCCTGTGTCCTATATATGGAATGATATAGCATATATTCGATCATTAAATGCTCATATGTTACCACAGTTATATACGAGAAGCCAAGTTAATTAATTATTATTGTAATTAGCAGTTGCAACTCAGTTTATTTATCGTCATGCGTTATAATTATCAATTTTGATGTAGTACTATGCGATTAAATCCAAGTTTAATTGTGGTGTACTGCAGAAATGACAATATAAAACATTGGTTTGAAAAGTTTTAATTAACGAATATTTTGATTAATAATGTTGGAGAAAAATATTACAGGCAGTAAACAAAAAATTATAAATCATATAGATATTTGAGCATTTCCCCAGGTAGATCAGTGGTTTGAACTATTGCAAGTTCTACTGAATTTGATACCAGGAATAGTTCAAAATCTATCAAAAAAAAAAACGCCAAAAAGATAAGTATCTACTACTAATTTACCACCTAATAGCAAATGATGTTATGTAGGTCAATACTGAAGACATTTTAAGTGCTAAGTCAGTATTTTCCTAACATTACCTATCGATTAGTGTATTATTTCAATGAATAAATTAATAGTAAAATTATTGACATATTACAAAATCCTTAGCACAGATTCTCTGAAAGCATTTGATCTTTACAAAGTATCATTATCCTGTCATCGATGTGAAATTATTATGTAATTATGGATTAGTAACGCATCGTTATGGACTATTAATTCCACTACCTAATAATAATATGGAAATTGAGATAGAAATTAACTAACTCGATAATGGATTCTGATAGATATATAATATAGTTGCATGAACTAATGGAAACCTTTCATGAACATTAAAATTATTATAATAAAAACAGAAAGTAAACAAAATTAGTGATATCGTCCTCTAGTAAAGCAAAAGTTAACTTTTCCCAAAATATTATATAAAACGCATATAAGAAGTCTAGAAATATATGTATTTTAACTAAATCCTTCTAATAAATCAGATTTTGTTTGACGTTTCTGTGATCACTGAACCAAAGAAAACCTTATTTTAGAGAAACATTGTTTATTATACCATATATGATTATTTTGACCTACTGGCACATATTATGCACCCTGGGTTTTGTCTTTTTTGGGGATAAACCACCATCATTGCTGGTATATTGTATAAAAATAAAAAGGGAAGAATTCATGAATATATATATATATATATATATATATATATATATTATAAATGTAATATATATGAAGTATAATAATGTACAAATCAAAATTCTAATTTATTTTGTATCCATTATAAAATTTGCATAGTAGGAATTTGTATATACAATGACTCAGTTCATATTGAAGCCGAATAGAATATATCAAGAATGAGCAACCACCGGCCTGCGGGCCCTTTAAATATTAGTTAACAACTTTCTACCATTACTAAATAAATTATAATCAATTTTATCATTGTCGTTATATATGAAACATTAACTTTTTTTAATTTTAAGTTTTTATATTATGTTTAATTGTGTCCCTGGAAATTAATCTGTATGATTGTAATAGTAAGCTTGGTAAATTGAAATGTTAATTAGACCTCAAAATTTTAAATTTTGAATGCTGGCCCCGAGTTAAAAAGGTTGCTCATTCTTTGAATATGCAGTGGTAAGATTTTGTTGTCTTTCTGAAATTTTCTATTAGTTAATTTCAAAGTATTTCTTACCCTTATTAATTATATGATCTTATTTTTTTTTAATATGGAGAAAGGTCGGAGTAATTCGGAAAGCTAAATTCATTCATCATCAAAAAGACTGACTTATGTATAAAAAATGATATATTACTTCTCTTATGGAATTTGCTTTAATATTAAACAAATAGTAAAAACAATGATCAAACATTTAGATATTATTGTAAATGTATGTTCTTCAATGACCATATATTCATTCAAAACAAATTGCATAACATTTCCTTTACTTGGTTCTAAAAATCCAACACAATGTTGAAGGTACGATTTCGGCACAAGGTTGATTTGGTGATTGCACGTGCAAATTTGATATGCCAATTAACTAATGAGTATAAAACCAATTCATTTAAAATGAATTGGTCAATTAGGTTATGTAGAATTTTGCCTTTAGACAAGTTACATGCACGATATGTGAAAATAATACTTTACAATAATGTAGCTTCTTAAACACTTAGGTGTTTAAATGCACGTACATACTTATGCGTTTATGGTATAAATGATAAGTGTAGCTGATTATTCCAAATTTTAATTAATATTTATAATAAAACCACTTCACATTTCAAGATATTCAAGACCATAAACTAGCTATGCAAAGTTGATTAAAAACAATATTTGTTTGTGGAAAAATCCATTCCTAATTCACCTGTTGAAAATACATAACAGCAATGCTAAATCTGACTACTTTCAACTCATTTTTAAAATGAAAACATAAAATTGTATCAAGAGTTTATTTTATTTAATTCTTAACATCACATGTTCAAATTATACAAAAATTGTTCGCTAATGTACAAAAATTATAAATGAAAAGTATTACAACTCAACATTTATTGATCATTTTCTCATAAATTGTATAGTCGTCCGATTGCGTAGTTGATGGGGCTCATCAGGGTCCAATGGTACCATTGCTTCGGATGGTCCTATGTAAAATACCTTTACATAATATATTTATGTAAATTATTAATTGTACTAAATAACAATTATTAGTGTCGATTGCACATGAAATTATGCGCACTCATCTTTAAATTCGCACTTAGGATCAGAAGCAGAATTTCAATATTATTTGATCTTTATACAACTGCCTTGAAGATTTTTCACACATATATCAAAATTAAAATTGAAAGCAACATGTATAGTGATAAACTTCCCAAAAAGTTATGAATCTAGAAGGAATCGTATATATGTCTAACTCAACCATGTTGGAAGCATCACTTCAATAAACGAAACACTCTCGGTCTCGATTAAATTATGAACGCGTCTTAAAGCAACCTTTTGCAAATTAAATTAAAAGTATAACTTCAATAATATATTCTAGTATTTAATTAACCTTTCGATACACGTGTAAATATTTTTGGTAAGCCACGCTGCACGCGTCAATATGTAATCCTCATTACAAAATTCTTCAAAACTTTAATAAAAGTAATATTAAATATAATTAATTTAAAAAGTGTAATTTATTACCTATATTTGATCTACACGATTTCAAGACAATCTAAACATGTAAGAGTACAATTCGCCATTTTGGAGACGACGCCATCGTAATGGCGCCTATACTTGTTGTTCGTGCTGAAATGCCGCGCGCTTGTAACGAAAGGTTAAATAAATGCTTATAATAAAACAAATATATACTATCTAAATGTTATATACTCACAATTATTGTATAAACTCGATCACAGAAATGAAATAATTAACTCGCCAAACTAGTTGTAAAAATACAATAATTAATTATTTTCACTAAAAAATTATGTGCTGGAACTCCTCCGGTTTCTTGAACACCTTTCGGATTACGCAGCACTATGACCCGAGCGTCTCTTTTGGCGCTCGGGTCATGCGCCATGTAATGCCTACCAGGTGTAAGCACCAAATGAAAGAGGTTCTGCGACAATGGCCACCATTTCGGGTTCCATAGATCGACAATGCGCCAATGCAAAGATAGGAACTTCTGAACAAAATATCGATACCATATCGATACACAACTGCCCTCTGCATTTGGTTTTAATACCTATCGACAATATTTTTCGTGTACTTTTTGGACACTGAGTTGACAGTATCTGGTAAATAAGTAACAATGGCGCGTAAATGATCGGTCAATGTGTTCAAAAAGGAATATTATGTAGATACCGTATAATTATAAATAACTGGGTGTACATGCGACTTCGTTCACGTAGAATGTAATAGAAAAGTTATTTTTTTTTGCAATTTTATGATAATTGGTATTTATTCAAAGTATTTTGTATTAGCTATATTGGGGAAAAATCTTTATGAACAATATTTGTGGTTTCTTAGGCTAATTCGGCATTACTTTTTTGCCTTTCTCGTGTTTTTAAAGATGAGATTTGACTTTCTTTTTAGTTATTTATGTATATGTATAAAATATTGTACATTTTGTAAGTAGTATAAAATAATAAGTAGTCAAAACTTACAAAATTGTCTCGAATCGCATTTCGCTTGAAAATTATTACTGCATTAACTTCTATACTTATAAAATAGAATATATCCACATAAAAGGTACCTTTATAAAAGTATGTGTTTATTTTACTTGGGGACCCTAGAAAATAAATTCTGCAAAGGCACTTACAAACAGCTGCTTCAACGTCGACTTCCTCAGATGCGGTAATATAAAATACTGTTTCGAAATAATAAAAATGGTACTAACTCCGACTTGAGTTAAATGTTTGAAATTGGAGAAAACGAGAAAAAAACAGTACGACAATGTTACACCAGAGGGTAAAATAAAGAAACGTAGATTTTTTAATATTTTCGGTAATCGACATATTTAGCAAAACAGTCAAAATCTAAGAAGAGACTATTTTTTAACTATCGATTTATTTTTACACACATTTATTAACTTTGGTCAGGCTTCAGATAGTGTTATCAAGGTGGTACCGAAAAGTTGCACTTATGTTAATATTGTTATTAGACATTTGTGCCTTTTGGAGGTTAGGTTTTATATGTAATGCGCCTAAAATTACAGCAAATAGTTGGCGTTTGAAGCAATAGCATAACAATTCTATTTTATCGGAGAATTGGCCCGTAAATGTATAAGAATATAGTTTATAGTAACTATTTTATAGTAAGTTACAGTAAGATATTTTTTGTTAAAATCTGTTTAAAAATATTCAAACCTTTCAGGAGCAGGAAGTAGAATAATCAAAAACACTTACCTGAAACAAAAAGAAAATTTGGTTAGATACATACAAAATACAAATATAAATAAATTACACGAAATAGCAATTTTTATTGTGAATTTAAATCACCAGGTGTTGTAATCAAATTAAGGGCTCATCAAGGACACGTACAAAAAACGCTCAGATTCATACAATGGCATAGAAATGTTACGTCTCAAAGAACGCCACAATATTCATCCATAAATTAATTTTTTATTACCTCGGTTTAAATAGAATTGTTCAAAAAGATTAGTGTCAAATTGCTATTCTTCGAAGCGTTCATTCTATTCTTGCCGTTTCATAAACCGCGAATGTTTCATATATTTCTCGTTATTATTGTTAGGTCGGTTGCGGCCGAGAAATGTGTGTGTTAAGTTATTACGTTTTCAGAATTACGGTACTGACCGTAAACCATGAAATATGATACCAAAAACACCATCTCTTTATGATTTTAATGTTGCCCAGGCTCGTGGAAGAGCATTTTCCGCTTATCGAAGGATTTATTTAATGAATATGGTGGGATTAACTCGAATTATCGCCCAAGATGGTAAGGCCATCTTTCGAGAGGCGAATTTGAAAATCTTGTGAAACTAGATTATGGATTCTTATATAAGCACTACTTCTAACACTGATTGAACCACGAACAAGTACTTAAATGAATAAACGAAATTGGTAACATGGACTTTTAAACGGAAGTTCCAGGTTCGATACCCACCTCGGGCAGCCTGATATGGTGATAGTATTAGTAGTAATTCATAGGCATATTTCACTTACAATTTACTTGCTATTAGGGCAACGCATTACCAAAAATTACCTAAAACTCAATTATACTAATAACAATACTCAATATGAAACGAAATTAGATTTTCATACAAAACAGAGCTAGCACACCGTAAAAATTTCAAACAATGCCGCCTCGCCAACGTCCATTGTGCTCGTAATTTACATTAAAATAAAAATCACTCCATATTATTTCGACCTAGATTTTCATTAGAATCGTATTTTTTAAACAAGTCTTATAAAATATGCGTTAAGGAATAAATGAAGTCAAATTTGTAAATGACTGATTTATGAACAGAACCCAGAAGAGTAGGAAGGAATACAGGAGTATTACTCTTAATGGTAAAAACACATAATATTTTTACATTCGCCTTGAATTCAAAAATAACTGGACCGTTTTAAAATTTATCACATCCGAAGAAATTTATAATAGTCATTAACGCTTAACAACATATTTTTTGCCTGATGCCCCGGAATTACCGTTGCCGATTCCCGGAGCGTCCATCGAAAACCCTAAAAAGTTAAATTATTTCGACGGCCGGTTCAGTTTATATTTTATTTTTGTTCGCTGAATGAGTAATGAAGGAAAATCGTAATTATGCAAATTAAAATTTCGGTGATTTGAATTATTAAAATTGATTATATTAAGTGCAGTAAATCAAACGTGTTATGGTACAAGAGCTCCGGGACCGGTAACAAGGACAGTTATAATTAGTAATGAGTTGGCATTAATTAATAATCGCATTAATTAATAATTATATAAAGTGCGTTAAATCATACAGAAAATAAAAAACCAAAAAAATTATTTTTGCAGATTTATTTTCTTTGCAGATTATGTGCTGCCGGATCAGCTGAGATGCACTGATTATGAAAAAAATCATCAGGTTTAGTTAAAACAAATCTGTTCAAACCAACAAAAACAAAACTCAAAAAATAACCGATGTTGAAATATACTAAAGATGAAGAAAACATTGACAAAATCCATGTGGTTGCTCTGCAGTCAGGCGTCTTTCTTAGGTTGTCAGATAGAAAATCTAACCTAGAAACCGTACAAATGTCAAGGATCTTTCTGACTCAGCTTCATAACATACTTTCGTAGCAGTTTATGTCTGAAACGCCTGAATTCACAGGAAGTACATGACACTTTGACAGTATTCAGTATAATTCAGAAGCATAAGTTGGAGCGTTACATGGCCTTGCCATAACATTGATCTGTTACTACTAACAAAGAGAACCTCAGGATTACTCTACTAGGATTTTGATAAAACTTTGCATGGTGATAAAATTCATAGTCAAACATAACAGCTTAAAATATTATAGGCCTATGAGAAGTAATTGAATTATAAAAATCAATTAAAGTTTTATTTTTTTTTAAGTAAAATAGATACCAAGTATATACAACATGTTTATCAAAATAAAGCACTTTCCTTAATTTGATGTTTATTAAATCATATATTCATAATCTTCCTAATTTTTTCAGTACCTCATATCTAAATATTTATCATTACTCGGTTAAAGAAAGTTCCTCTCTTCTTTACGACCTTCCTGTCCTATAATTTTCACAACTTTCTTCCTTAAATAGAGTATTTGGGGAACCCCTATGTGGTCTATTTTTAAAACCAGAAGCAGCACGCGTTCGGTACGTCTCTTTAAAACCAGATGCCATATATTTTTGGAAATTCCATCGATCCGTTAAACAAAACGGAAACTGTTTATGAAATTAATGATGACTGACGATGAATTTATTCTGTGCGTGTGAAAGTACGAGAGAAGTAATTATATATGCACGTTTTACTCTGACTGATTTTTGGTTTGAATATTGCCGCCAAATATAAAAGAACATTGTGGGAAATTTAAATGGAAATGGAGTGTCTGGATGGAAATGGATCATTGGTAATTGATATTGAAACAGCAACGTTGGCAGACTGTCTGTATTGAGCTCTCATTATTGCCATTAGTAAAGCCATCAAAAAACAATGTCTACTATCTATTATTATACCATTCCTAGTTCGCAATAATAAATATTTTATCCGTCACTAAGGTTTGCAAAATGTAGATAAAAGCTTAAATTCAACAGAAAATCATGTTTCTAGGGAAATGCCATCAAACACAACAAAACATTGAAGAAGGGTGCTACCCTTATATCGAAACGTCATGCATGACAGCATGTGCATCATCCCCCTACTGTCACTATCGATATTTAGAACACATTCGATTTAATGGATAATGGAAAATTTGTACAAGGTTCTAGGATAATTAATACTAATTGAAAATTGTAAGTTGAAAATGAAAATAAAATTCATATGACTATTTTAATCAGGTGCCGGCCAACAATATTTTCGAAGTATGCTTGTACTATATGTATGTAGTATATTTTATGTAGTAAATATTTCTCTCTAAGGAAAACAATTCAAGTGCACTTGATGCATTCATTTATTCAGATGCATCAAAAATAAATTATACCAAGTCTCCAGACTGTACTCAGAGGTGCGTTAACGAGCATAACAAACAGAAATTTAAATTTCGAATACGTTTCAAAAGTTAAATATTAACACGGCTTTTTCTGTAAATGCCAAATATTGACATAATATATATATATATATATATATATATATATATATATATATATATATATATATATATATATATATATATATATATATATATATATATCTAAAGCTCGCACACAAAAGAATATATACCTAACAAAAAATAACATAAATCTTTAGCAAACATACTGAAAATGAACATGCAAGAATATTTAATGAGAAAACATTAGAAGATAAAATTTCACTTAATGAAATAATGAAAAAAATATTCGATATTGGTATACTATCGAATTGAAAAAGTTTCCAAAAAATTGGATGTAAACAGATACGAGTACACCTATAATTCATTTTACTATTGTACCTACAAATATAATAAAATTCTTAGAAATATGAGATAAGTTCCTTCATTCTAACTCCGCTTGATTAAGTTTTGTTACAGTATTCATAATAATTTATTTGAAAAAATTTAAGATTCCTCGATTATTTTATTACCACTAGTTTATTATCATTCATTACATCTTTCATTAAAACTTTTCTCGTAGAATTATAATAATTTATATGTTCGGTCATAAAACTCAATAATCAATATAATCAAAGCCATACAAAGTTATATTAATAAAAAAAGTCAATTATCCCGAAGGAATTACGCTTTATAGTATTATTTTATTATCATCCTGCCAATATGAAATATTTAATTCAACGCTGGCGAAGCATTAAAAAGTTTACGATTGCATTTAAATTGTATTTTCTAGAGAAACGTTGAAATGAAACAGTAAAATAATGAAAAAAGCGGATTCGTTTATTGAATATATAATTATATTCTGGTTGTAAAATGATAATTATATACACAGATTGTAAATGGATGTGAAGTAGGACAAGAATTGCCATGAGATCGATCTTCTATTAATTTAGAATCATCATTTACTTATTGCTTCATTATTTTCCACAGTATCAATCATTCGCGTGTCTACTAACAAACATTTACTATAAGATCGTTAAAATACTATTTTATTTAATTAAAACACATAATTGTACAGTCGGATTCATACGATGTACACGTTTTATACGTGCAGACAATATTGCGTGTTGTATGATAATACGAAAAAGTTACTCTCATGATGAATAGTAATTATGACCTATGCAACACAACATTTCTGAAGTCATTAGCAAGGTTAGTGACTACATGTAAAATTTTACATTTAAGTTAATGCCGTTACACGGTTTGAAATATTTAGAAGCACCCACGAAAAGTTGACCAAGGGCCGGTAAAGGACTCATAGACACATTTTTTCACGTTTTTCTTGAGTGAGGCTTAAAGGTCCTCAAAAACCAGTAAAGTTAAGAATTTTTACACCAATATTTGAAAGTAGAGGAAAAAATGTATAACCAGCCATCACCTTGATTCTTACGACGTTGATATCTGGAGATAAACGGCAAAGTTTTGCAAAAAATGTATTTGCAATGTAGAGAGATCAAAAACAAACATCCAGAAGCTGCCAAGATCCAATCAATGATAAAACTTCTTAATGTAATTCCAATCAAAATTATATTTAGTGAATAAATAAATTTCCTATCATGAATATCTTCAAGTAGACGTCTATATTTATTATATTTCAAAATTTGATTTATTAATATCTAATATTTAAAATTGATTTATCTGTAGTTAACATCCAAATTAATTTTGGTAGCACTGGACATTATTTTCACCAGTTGATAACAGAAAATTAATTTAAGTTTTATGTTTCTGACTCTCGTGAACTCTGCAAGTTGCAATTGAACAACAAAATAAAAAAAAATTTAACACAATCCTTTCTCAATCCAGCTCTGTCTATTACCATACCTGTCCATCCACCATATGTACAGATTCACTCGCGTTATCAGGGGTACTTACTGGTTTGAATGAAAGAATTAACATTGCTCAACCGTTATATACAGTTCCCTGTAGAATAACACCAGGGTAGAGAGGAAAATTTTAATTATAATTATTTCTACCACTGTTGCCAACACTTTTAGGGTGTGACCCTCAAAAAATCGTTACGAAATCCACGTCAAGGTGAACTGGTAGGTACAACAATGTGGCATACTCGAAAAGGAATAAGAGTTGTATATTCATTTGTAAGAGAAGATTAATGATAGTTGAGAAAACTGATACAAACTGGTTTATGCCCATTGCTAACTATATTTCCAAGAGAGAACTGGTGTCACTACTGCTTGTTATCAGGCTGTCCGAAGGGAATCTCATCGGAAACGTTAAGTTCTGATGGCTATTAAAAACATAAAACAATTTTACCAATTTCAGCAGAATCATTTATCTGTATGTTTCCCTTTCTTGACCATTTCAATTTCCCTGTACCATTCATGTTTCTTTTACAATAATAATACTATTATTAAAAGATTTACTTTTATATTGCTGTGTTTGAATGAAATAACAAAAGATCGTAAAGAATGAAAAGCAATTATAAAACAATGGTGAGGAAATTATGATTTTGCTCTCTATATCCTTGAAAAAAAAATTTTAACGGTCGGTTGTTCTTCACAAAAGCCGTTCCTCGATTTTATTCTCTCGCAATCGTAAAAAGCGTTAAAATACAAATTGATTTGTTCTTTGAATAATAATTCTTTGGAATTATAATGTTTTATTATTTAATTAATTCTGCATTAATAAAACATATATATTTATGAATCGACATATGATGGATAGATGGTAATATTTAAAACATAAGCAATGCAAGTTTTAAATACGAGATTTTAAGTTAAATAGATTTTAAAAGATACAAAAGGCTCTAAAAGGTTAATTCAAATAAATGATTCTGAAAACATTGCTTAACTACTTGTAATTCTCAAAAAGCGAGGAAGTATCATTTGTTTTGTTGATACTGTTTTTGTATATTTTAATAAAGCACGATTCTGAATGCGACTCTGTGACGTCGAAATTTTAAATTAATTTAATACTCGATACATATTTACTGTGAAATTACACATCATAATAACACATAGATACATATTTTAAAAACCTTAACAAACCTTAAGAATTTTCTTACTCATAGATCAGTTAGTATAAGTTAAAAAGCTGATTTATTTATTATGATCAGATTGCATATTCAAATGCAACTATATAAATGATTTATCTAACAGTAATAAAATGCAGATTTTTATTATACTTTTTTTTAATCCCCGTGAGATGTTATCAATGACATTTCCCTGATTTTATTGCATCAAATTACCAATATCTATAACAGGCCGTCTATTACAAATGCCACAAATCGTGATCATTTGGCATATTGTAGATAGTTATTCGAGATCTGTCTATATTATAATACCGTTTTAGATTTACCCATGTCAGATGTTTAGTTTAACATTGCTAGATGTATTAACTTTCGTTTAAAGTGGAAGATACATATCAGTCAATCTGTCTTTGTAATAATAATGCAATACATCATAGGAAAATACTGTTAGTAGATTGATCCATGCTGGGAAGATTGCATTTTTACCTATTGATGGTCTCTCAATGTCAAATAGAATTTGGAATTAAAGCTCCACTCACATAGCAGTTCACAAAAAAAACCTTAATTCAATTGAAAACTTTTTCTTGAATCTATGATACTAACTTTACTTTTATATGGTCACAGCCTGGCCACTAAATTTTTGAGGACCAGGAAGTAAATCTTTAAAACAAAATTGATAACATATTTTTAAATTAAGGAAAAATCAAGAACAAAACAAAATTCAAAATGTAAAAACATTAAATTACTAATTATTTAGTAATAATCAATCATATAACATAAATATCATTTTCTGTTATTAATAACTGTTAATTGATATGCATTAGGAGTAGTTATCTTCCTTCCTATATCTCTTAACGATTATATAAACACATTAATGTTGGTTATTCGTAATTGATAATGTGATTAATTAGTTACTAATTATTGAAATTAATTAGCAATTATCAGTAGTTAGACAAATTAATTTCGCCAGTGGTGGGCAACATTTAAATTAAAAGAGTAAGCAAACATTTGTTGTGGTTTTTGCCTTTAGAAATTGCTAAGCCTTGAAGTTGTTGTTTATAGAAAAAATAAATTTTTACTCATTCGCTCCTTTACTCTTTTACTTGTTCTTCTCTCTTTGTCTTGTTTGTTTATTCATTCCCTCGTTTGATTTGCTCTTGTTCATTCTCTCACTCGCTCAATCATTCGCTCATTCGCTCTTTTACTCATTCGTTTACTCTTTTACTCGTTCTTCTCTCTTTTACTCGTTTGTTTATTCATTTCCTCGTTTGATTTACTCTTGTTCATTCTCTCACTCACTCAATCATTCGCTCATTCGCTCTTTAACTCATTCGCTCCTTTACTCTTTTACTCGTTCTCTTATTTAATCATTTTCTCACTTGATTATTTATCTACATTTGTTCATTCATTCATTTATTTACTCATTTATTCAAGTAATAAAATAATCATATTATTACTCGTAACTGTAACTTATAAATTGTACCAAAGATCAAATTATTTTTTTTTGCTTCTGTGTTAATCAATCCAGCTCTGTAAAAATATCTAATCGACAATCGACAGCATGCTCATTTAATACAATGGTGTAATTTGAGTACGCAGACACGAAGACTCCTGTCATTTTATGCGTATACAAGTTATTTTCCTTTTTTTGCAAACGTTTCGAATTCTTGACGTCGCCATGGTCAGATCTAGTGAACCGTTCAACAGTGGCCGTGAGCGCCAGCTGCAAAATGCCAGATCCTTTCTAGAAGGGCATTTACTTGAAACAAGTTTATTTAAAAAAAAATAACGATGAAAAACAAGATCAATTGAATGTAATTGGTAGGAAGATTGATGTTGATTGTATGAGGAAAAAATAACATTCTATAAAATATGATACCATGATGGAGAACTTCTGGTTGTGGACTAAAATAAAACGAACAAATTCAGAAAAATCATATGAGAGCCCTTGAAGAGCAAAAAACAAAATTATTAATGATATAGTTAAATCAAATAAATAATAATGGTAAAAGACTATGGTAAATTTTTTTTTAATTTACCACATGCAATATTAGTGGTATATTTTCTATTACGATATCAAAGTGTAAATATGTTGGTTGAGTATTTAATCATTTGATTGTGATAGATTATTTACTTAGTTTTAATTAATTGTAGTTATTTTTCACCGAATGAAATTATGATGTTAGTCTAAATTTATGGAATATTCAAATGTAGAAAAAAAATCATAGAGTTCATTAAAATCTATTATATTCAATTTGAATGTAATCAGTTTTAGATTAGGCTAGCACTTGCAAAGAATACCAATATGCTCCATGAACATTTATATGTGGCATGCTTTGCAGCTAAACCATCCATATAATTTGTCGGGTCAGCTAGTATATATATAATATATATATATAAATATATATATATATATATATATATATGTATATATATAAATACATACGAATAAATATTCATAAAATAAAAAATGACACTCCTTAATGATTTAACTTTTGTGAATTCAAACAAAGATTTTTTTGTCAACCTAACCAAAAATATATTCAGGCCCATTATTCAAAATTTCTGAGAAAGCAAAAAAAAAGAAAAAAATGCTCACTAAAAGAGTTTTGAATATTGCCAATGGTCGTAACAGAAAATATACCACTAATATTGCATGAGGTAAATAAAAGAAAAATATTTTACCATTTGTGAAGTATCATGTTAACACTACAAAAACTTAAGTGGATAATATTGAGAATTTTTGGCAATGTGTAGTGTTTCGTTTGGCAAGCTATTATTTGTTCTTGGACTGGGAGAATTTCTTAGAAGTAAAATTTAAATATTTGTTTTAATTTGAGAAAAAAAGTTTTAGCACTCTTACTATTCCGGAAAATAAGACTTATTCAAGATAAAAAGGAAAGGTAAAACATAAGAAATTTAATTTATTAATTTAATAAAAGATTATTAAATAATTAATAATAAATATTGCTAAATGCAAGTTCAAGTAAATTTATTGAAAAGCAAAGTTCAAATTTATTTAAATTGAATATAATGAGTTGGGTTTTAATGAATTCTACTTTGAGACAAAACAGATATCTTTCATTCTATCATACTTTATACCTAGTAAGTACCTACAATCACCTAAAATGACTACCACTGGTGACAAATGGCTTACACATTTGTCACCAAAATTAAAAAATCCTATACCAAACAGATGGTCATTATATGGAGATAAAAAAAATCTACAATCATTACAAGCTCAAGTACAATTATTAAATTAGCAAAGGTAAAATGCCTTTGCAAAACAACCAATTTTAAAGCCAACGATTTTTATATTAATTTTCTCTCTTTTTATTTATTTGATCATCCCAAACTTATGTTGCAATCATTTCTGAAACTAAACAGAACATTTGTAATATGATATGATATTTATATACTTGGTTACTGCAATGATCATTAATTTATCAAATTATTACAATTACTATTTTTTGAGCCAACTGGCAGAATGTTGAATGGAATCCGATACGCACAACTTGACTTTACTCAGTCGTCTTCGAGTCGAAAAGATTCGCTTTCTGTAGTTCTACACGTTTTATTTATTTTTTCTCTTCTACACAAGGTAGAAATAACTTTAACATTCGCATGGGAATCGCAGATGCAAGTGTTGGGAGAGATTTATATATAGAGGAGTAAGAATTATTCTGAACCAGGAATGTTGGACAAAATACTGACTTTACATATTCATCAGTGGACTGAAGTTACATGTGGTCAAAGATCTATTCATGAACATCATTGAAAAAGTTCAATTTGCTCTTCTTCAAAGCCACCTCCAAGTTACAATCAATATTCTTGTATGCTCTTACTCAGGTAATTGTATCAGATCAATATTAGAAAAATCAGCTCCTCCTTTTTTAAATATCTCCCACTTTTATTTGATTTAAGCCTACTATATGTTAGAGCACTAAACTAGTATATCTATGTTTCTTTTAATTATATGTGTCTTTTACTACATGCAAAGAGCCAAATAATGAGGTACTTTCAAACCAAACTTTTACCAGTAAGCACAAAGTGTAAGTTCTAAGGAAACGACGTAACTAACTGAATGTAGTTTGTAATGAATAAGAAGCACTATCGAAGATTGCAAACTCAGGTTTTGCCAAACTTAGTTCTCTTTCACTTCATTAATACATTTGTTTAACTTATTCATAGTTGAAATGGAAATCCAAGGCGGTTTTGAATCTAGAAACTCCGAGTTTAGCAAGTATTTGGTAAATGATTGTACACATCATCATGTGACTGTTATTATAATATGAATCATTAATTATTATAGTTACTTTTATATAAAACATAAAACTAATAAAATGATACTTTACTTCAACTTTCAAATTTTCTCTTCGTGTATTAACTGTATATTTTGTTCTGGGTTAGATACTAATATATATATATATATATAGATAACCAAGAAAAGTTTTAACAAAATCCAAGAAGAGTAAACCTGAGGTGCTCCTTGTTTGTAAAATGTAGTTCACTACTTCGTGTGCTATGTAAGAGTAAAATAATTTTATTATGTAATCTCGAGTATAATTTGCTCATAAATCTGTCACACCATCAATACATAATATTCGCACACAATTTTTCACTTGTCCATAAAAATCCAGCAAGTTGACTTCAAGATTTCAACTTGGTCTCATCTCTCTATCTATATGTCTCATCTGCTCTCGCCGTGCACGCTCCAAGCGATTTATAATATAATATTTTGACCACACACATTCTTCTCCATCTTGTGTACAAGTGCATCTTTTTGTGCCTTTGTTATTTTATTTTATTTGGTGGTTGGTTTTATTATAGTACTCTTCTAGAGTTCCATAGAACCGACTGAGAAATGGATTTTGCCTCGGGTTATTTGAAATTGAGTAGCTCCTTTGAATGTCTCGTGCGTTGATCTGTTCTGATGGGATTTGTTTGGAGTTACTTGGTATTATTCGCTGTTGAGACATATGACAATATTATGAATGGTGAGGATACAGTTGTGGTTAACATCGGAATTTAGTAAAAAAATAGAACTTGGGTCTTGATATCAATTATACTTGGGTAATGGATCAATTGTACTTGAACTTGGAATATGCAATAATTGTACTTGAGCTTGGTTTATGTAATGATTGCAGAATTTTTTTTATCTCCATATAATGACCATCTGTTAGGTATGTCATTTTTTAATTTTGGTGACAAATATGTAAGTCATTTGTTTGGTATGTCATTTTTTAATTTTGGTGACAAATATGTAAGTCATTTGTCACCAGCGGTAGTCATTTTAGGTGATTGTAGGCACTTAATTTTGGATTTTGCAATAATTAAGGTATAAAGTATGATAGAATGAACGATTTCTCTGTTTTGTATCAAAGTGAAATTCATTAAAACCCAACCCATTATATTCAATTTAAATAAATTTGAACTTTGGTTTTTCAATAAATTTACTTGAACTTGCATTTAGCAATATTTATTATTAATTATCTAATAATCTTTTATTAAATTAATAAATTAAATTTCTTATGTTTTACCTTTCTTTTTTATCTTGAATAAGTAATTTTTTTGTGTCAATTACCAACTTTCCATTGCCGATATCAATCATTTAAATTACTGTGTGGCGAATGATCCTCGAGGTCTTCGAGTTATCCATCACTTTTACGTAATTCAAAACGAGTATTTTCTCGGTCTGCTACATTGATAAAAATGAGAACTGGCAGAGATAAATATATAAAGTACAAAATAAACAAGAATTTTCAAGGAAAGTACGGTAGGCATGATGTAAACGGCTGATGTACCACGACATTCCTGATTCGTGAACAAATTGCTGAGAATTCTTGCTTGATTCAAGAAAATTGTTTTGTGTCTTTGCGCTTATGTTCGAGTTGAATTTATTGTGTGTAGAGTTGTAAGATATTTGAATAAAATGTTCGATTGTACGATTAATTCTTAGTCAAAAGTAGAAGAAAATTGACTGAACTAATGAGACATAGCGGTCTATTTTTCCAAACTTTAATTAATTTTTAAAATTAAACCACTTCTCATAAGTCTATAATATTTTAAACTGTTCAATTTGACTATCTCTATCACCGTGCAAAGTTTTATCAAAATCCCAGAAAAATAAACCTGATTTAGGGATTTGCAACAATTCTTTTTACATTATAACTTAAGTTGGATTGTGCAGTTATATGAAGTTAAAATACTAAAATACAAATATGTATAAAAGGTTAGTATTAAAAGGTTCATATGTTGAAAAGTGACTAGTCAGTTAGTTGATAATTAATTCTCTATTTGCTGAACTGTCAAGAACTTGTCTTACGCCGCGTAATTTAAACACTAATCTATTAATTTTGAAGTGTTGATTTACGAACTACTAGACAGTATAAACATTGTCCACAATGAATGGTTTATTAGCATTTAATTTGCATAGGTCAAATGCGACTCTGTATACATAAAATTACGCAATTAACAATTCGCATATCGAAAATCGAAAGTGATGTTTATCGCATTTAGAGGAGACTACTCTACCTGGTCTGTCTTCTTCCATTGACTTCTTGAGGCAAAAAAACAGAAGATTTTCTTGGACGACCGCGTTTGCTCGGCCTTGGCGAATTCCGTACAAAAAATAAAGGACTAATGGAAATACATTGAAACGAATGATTGAGGTTTTGAATAAAAGATATTGTGCTGTTGACTAAGAACGCATAATGATATGTTAAAATCATTTTTTTTTAATTTTAAATATCACCATATATCGCCAAGAGGGAGGGGTGGTGGGTCTAAAAATTCTTACAAATCGCTCACGTGATTAATGAACTCTTAAGTTCTGACTCTGTTCCAATAAAAAAAATATTCTATCTCCTATGGGAAAAGCAAATGTCTATAATCGAGATCACTTTTTTCTCTTTTCTCAATTACAATACATAATATAGATGTAAAGATAGAAATGATTCACGCTTCGTTACTATTTCTAATTAACTTGTTTGAAAACGCAAAGCACCGAGTCGGCACCGACAACGACAACATACAATACTTTTGACTTCGGCTGTCGGATCTCATCAGTTTTATAAACTTCTTGTTCTATTTTCAAATATAGAATTTACTTATGTTTACTTTTATATACGCACTCGGCTATGCGCTGAATAAATTTCCGGATATTTTAGTTCCTGTCAATGAAATAAGTGAAATTCAGTATAAGAAAACATAGGAAAATACTCGAGCCGGTGGATGTTGAAATAGGCAAGAAAAAATAAATAGTAATAAATAGTAACAAGATGTTCAAATTGGATGTCCAATAAATTCGTATAAAGGAATTGAAATGAATGATCTTTGTAGACGCAGAATTATTCTGTATTATATCTCGACTTCTTCGCTTTTGCATATTTGCAGTGCCAAGTTTAATTGGATTTTCTCCACTGTTCTCGAAACTTTACATTGAGACGTTTTGAAAGTCTGCTGTTTGTCTTCAGGACGTATGTGATCAATTTATTCTGGTGTATTCATTAAAAGTCATACCTACAATTGTTGGCAAGATGGTAAACCTGGAAACATGGTAAAACTAGTGGGGTGCATGGCATCGTGCCTTAAGGCAAATTGCTGGACCTTCTCTATAAAATTTAATCGGTTCTTCATCTTGTCAATTTATAACGTGTATAACAAGAAATAAATCCATAATTCATCTCATAGTGTAATTTTAGGCGTCGCCTGATATAAGACCATTACAAGTTGCGTAGGTACGCGGATGCAAAGTACCTACTTACTTGTCAGTTTTTCGGTATTGTCTACCTTTGGTGAGTGCGTTGACTCTTGGTCTCGGTCGTCGGCAACTTAGACCAAGAGTAAGGTAAGACTATGCATCACAAACGGCGTCGTGCAAGAAAACAGGTACAAACAGACACTAATTACACACAACACGTCCGAACAGGTAAGGAACGAAGAAACTTTACGCGCCCAATAATCACGTGTTACGTCTTATATGAAGGATCGAGGTACGCGTTCATGCGAAATTAGCGGTCGGAATAAAGTAGCAAGAGATCCAGCAAGCATTCATCTTTTGGAAGATTAATCTCTGGTTTCAATTCGAAGGGAAGAGGGAGGAGGTAGACAATTTTGCTTTACCGGTTTTGTTTGTCATAAGTCTTTACAAAGTCAAGTCAAGGGGGGTCCATTAATCACGTGACCGTTTTTGTGATATTCAAAATAACCCCCCCCCCTACGGTTTCATCACACATTACGTTTATTTTTAGTATCAAGAGAAAAATAAATATAAAAAAAATATACATGACCTGAATGAAATTGATCAATATCATGAAATTTTCAGAATTTTTTACAATGTAGTCATCATCATTTTTGTGATATTTAAAACTACCCCCCCTACCCCTATATTTAAATATTTAAAACTAATCTGAAGTGATTGCTTTTATTCAATACTATTTATTATTAGGGAATATTAATACAATTTCTGTATTGGTGTGTTCTTGTAGGCTGCCAAAGGTAGAAGAGGACTTTGGCTGTTGGTGCATTACGCAGGACAATCACGAGGTACTAATTGCAGGGCTGCACTTGGGTGCCGCCGCAAATCTACTGTGAACTAATTTTGATCCCCAATACATATCAGCGTTAAAATAGTGGTGTAAAACTCCAGTAAGATGCTTCTACATCTGTATATGAGATCCATACGTTGTAAATATAAAAATGAAGACATAAATATTATAAATGCTGCAATAAAACGCAAATAGATCAATGAATCAGTAAACGATAAGAGACCATCTACTACTACTTTACTATATCAAAAGTTAGTTCCTAAGCAAACAGAAGATTTGACAAGATGTCATTGGTTTTCTTATAAACATCGTTTGGCAATCAGAACAAGTGATTTTATAAACCACTGTGAAATTATTTTGATCGCAAAAATATATATCGGCGTTAGAATAATGATGAAGTAGAACTTCAGAAAGACGCCTCTACATCTCTATATGAGATCCATAGATTGTAAATATAAAAAATGAAGATATAAATATTACAAATGCTGCAATAAAATAGATCAATGAATCAGTAAACAACGATAAAAGACCATCTCCCACTACTATACTATGTCAATAGTTCCTAAGACAACATAAATATTCCCTCTTGCACCGTGAAAGACAGGACAAAGTCGGCAAGAACAAAGAGCTGCAAAAAGCAACAACAGAGGCGAATTCACACATCCATTTTCAGATTACGCCTCTCTCATATGCCACATGGGCATACAAACACACACTCTTAACAATAGACCGACAAAAGCTTAAACTTACATCAAAATTCCATTTACACAAAACAGGAACGCGACGAATCCTCGGAAGATGATTTTAACATGAGTCCTAAAACGTGAGGAAAAAATAGTCAAAATTATGGAAGACTATCATGATAACTATTATAACATATCAATACTAGAATGATGCCTTCGAATCACTAGTATAAATTTCAATTAGTTTATTTTTCAAACAAAACTCTAGTAAATAATTTATGTCGTAGTAGTAGTTTTTTTTTTAACTCAGTTTTATTCAGCAATCAGAGATACATAAGGATTCCTATAAGCTAAATGGACAATATTTAGAGCGATGTCTAAGAAGAACTCCAGTGGGATCTTCTTAGTTTAACAATAGAAAAGATAATGTTATATTGAAGCTAATAGTAGTAGTTTGAGAGTTATTTTCATTTTTTTACACATCCACAAAATCTTAATATAGATTTCTTTAAAAAATGCCTAATGTTTAAGAAACACAAATCATCGATCTTCACAGACGTCAGGCGTCGAAGCAAGGTAAAAACGAATTAAAAAATTCTTTTAAAACCCTTTATGTTCCTCAGACAATAATATGTTTGCGTTCCTGATGAGTTGAAATAAAACTTTCTGTTGTATTCGTTGGCCCTTATACTGTTAACGAAGAGATATTCGTCTGTATATTTATTAAAATTTAAAACCGTAAGTCGAAACCTGTTTTGGTTTGTATCGAACTGTGTCAGAGTAATGGATTGAATGGAATAACATTGGATGTGAAAAATAGAATAAAAGGGCTAATACTCCTGCTGCTATGGCAACGCTATGTTACAGTCCTTTCTTCATATGAATTGATAGTAAAAACTGTCAAAATTCTATGTAATTGCTATGCAGTCAATCATTTTCGATATAAAACCTAACAACAAACGTCAAAAACAATGTAACTGCATATTTCTGATGTGCCATGATAACACATACGTGAAGTTAGGTTTTATGTGTAAAACGCCTGATCGTACAGCATATTCATAACTTTTCGACAATTATTCCTACCAATTTTCGAAACAAATTCGAAACTAATTTGTGCCAGCTCACGTTCCTAACTATTATACCACGACAGGCACAATTTATTCTGATTTTTATAAAAAATATATATCTATTATATTTTCATTCATTCTGAAGTGATTATTTTAATATGCATGTTCATTTCCATGTACAATGCTCAGTCGTCCACAAAATCGCGTGTTTGTGAAATATGCAAAATACTGCAAAACAGCAAAGCATTTTAAAATTAATTAGAAATTTGCATATTTTTAAGTTGACAACAACTATGCAAGCAACATGAGTAATTAATGTCAATGACTGGGTCAAAGGAAAAGATTCTCAAACGAAATATTAAATAAAAATCATTGAAAGTAGATATTAGAGAGTTCATAATTTTATTGGATTAAAATTATTTGGATTTACGATAATTTGCTCTTTCTAATAGATTGATAATACTTCTAATACTCTAGTCTTGCTTTTTTCCTAAATTATATTTATTCAAATTCCTCTATTCAAATTTTGTTTAATTTTAACTCAACATTTCAAATTTTATGACATTGCCAAGGATTGATCCGAGGAACGCTGACGTCGTGAGTCGGGCACACTACTGACTGAGCTATTCCGGCCACAACAATAAACTTGTTAGTAAAAAAAATAACTATCGTTGTTTGCCAATACATACAAGTGTTTTTTTTTTCGCCTTCTCCATTCTATTTAAAAGACAATTAAGTAGGTATCCGCAATTTGAGACGAATTTACGACCATATAAGATAATTAAGGACCATGTAAAATATGCACCTTGTTAAGGACTTAACATTGTGCACTTCTCACGCCTTTGTAACAAGGCAATTCCACATTATCTGGCATCTCAGAGACCCGAAATATATTACCTTGGTCTATTATCGTGGATCTGACACTAAATAATCTGCGGCGTGCGAAAATGCAACGAGATAATAAATAAATTAAACGATAAGATAAGAAGCGTAATAGAAGGCAAGACATGCCGGAAATGTGGATGTGCAAGAATAGACGTTACCTGTACAAGGATTTAGTAGGAGTGCTGGTGGAAAATCTTTAATCAAATCACTAATGTTATTCATTACCTTAATAATTTACCTAAAATTATTGACCTTATAATTTGGATGCTTTAGAATCCACATAATTCTGCAACACAATGAAAATGAATGCTCTAGCATTCACGTCCACGAACGCGTTAATCGACAATTCCTAAAATGTATCAAAGTGAGTAAAAGTACACCTGGAACTATTTCTAACAGGTATATATGTATATAGACATGCATTTAGAGAGGAAGGTATATGCTCGTGGCATTGTGCGCGAGCTACCGGCCGGCCGGCTTAGAAGCGTGACCGCTTTATGTACCGACAGATCAGTGGTGCACTTTTGAAATACAACCGAGGGCCACATTCAGATTAATACACATTATATCTTACTAGAATCTTTTCCCCACATCCCACCATATTTTCGCTAATCACGTGATCATTCATAAAGAATGATCCCGAACGATTCAACTAATCTCCAATTTTCAACTCCAGAAAAACGAGAAATTTGATTATCAGGGATCCAATTTTGTAAATTCTTGCATGGAAAAGGTTAAGATCTAATATCACCACTGCTTGATATCAAACTGGCCATGATGGGTATCAAACCCAAAACTAGTGATTTTGCATAAATAAACAACCTTTTAGCTTACCACCATTAGATTTTGGAAAAGTAAGTGATCGTTACTACGTCCAAAGCTTCTACGATATTTCTGAATATGACAATTATTAAAACTCTCCTTCGATAATTCAGGCTGTTGGGTTATAATTTAACCCTTGTAGCTGTGGATTATATTAAACACTGATTTGTTTGTATATTATGTATTTGTTGCAGTTCTAATTAGAATCACTGATTTGTTACTAAGTTATAATGAAAGAAGATATATTTATTTTTATTGGTTATTTACATGTTGTTAAGCGGACTTTACTTTTAGAAGTGAACAACTAGTTCAATTAAAACACTCCGCTACCCCTTCTACCTGGGGTAACAACCATTCCGTGTAAAGATTAATGCCCTGAAGTTTGTCACCTTCATGGCTGATATAATAAAACGAAAAGACGTGCGAACATCTCTTTATACTGTTTCTATTTTCTTTATCAAAATTAACCTTCAGTCCTGGAAGACCAACTCTCAATTTTACTACCACTACATGTTAGAAAATTAAGAGAACATCAACAATACCACAAAATCATCGTCAAATTATTGAAAATCTAAAGTTTCTAAATATGCCAGTTTCAGTAACAAACAATATTTTGCTATATATTTGATACAACTTTTCTTTATCTCTTTTATTAATTGTAATCTTTGTAATCTTTGTAATTGTAATTGCAATTGTAATCTTTTATTAATTGTAAATTTTAGCCGCCCATGTTATTGGATTCGATGCAGTCGTGTGAGTACTATTTTTCTTCATGTGAATGAACATATATATAACATGTTCACGAGTGCATTTCATGCTTTACGAAGAAAGATCATGGACCTACAAAAAATGCATGCTTGCATGCCTGCACTTAGTAGAAGGACTAGTCACCATATTAAATAAAATACAGCATAAAATGGTATACCCTGTGAAATAGTGGTTCGTTCTATGGGTTTGCAATTAGAAGTTCCAAATTTGATATCCGCCTTGGACAACCTGATGTCAAGCATTAATGGTTTTCAATTGAGAATATAGATGGCAATGTGAAGCAATGCAAAAGTGGCCCTACCCTGGGCACTGCTGCATCAATAAAAAATCAGTAGTATTCCAGAAATTTTAATAATAAATGCATCAAATACAGTTAGGACCATCTTTAGAGTTGGCATCTATAAAGCAACGCCGTTAGAAAAATGAGCACAAAAGCTCATAGGCTTCCTAAAGTTCTGGGTGCTGTTAAATGAATAAGCTGAAGTAAAATATTGAAGTCATACAACTGAATTATAATGATGTAAATTATTATAAATGTATTATTGGTTTATTAATTATTTTATTATATTACAAAAATCTTTTCCTTTTTATGACTAGCGCTCATACTATAATAACGCGCCTTCGACATTATCTGTCCATAAGTTACATAGGCGTTTCCATTACCGTTTGAATTGAAATGCTTTTAACTATGAATATCTGCAGAGGTACTTGTTAATAAGTGATTGGAAAAATAAATTGAAATATATGTTAATAATAATAAATATTTCTAACATATCCTGTTCGGAGAGGTGATGATGTAAAATACACTTTTATTGATTGCCAGGAAGATAGATCTACATTGATGATATATTTGGTGCCAAAAAGCTTTTTTTTTATTAATTAAGAATGTGCGTTCGGTTGAGATTTGTTATAGGGCAAGCAAATATTATATGTCTCAAAAAAAAAATTCTAATTCATTGATTAATTTAAATTCCACTATATCCTACTCAGACGTCCAATCACTGGATTGGCCTTGAATGCAGACATTCTACTACTACCAAAAATTTACTGATGTTCCAAAAATTTGCTGATGGAATAGGTGCAGATATTAAAATAATAATATCGATATTAAAATAATAATATGTTATAATATCCACTATATATTAAGTTAGACCAATAAAATGAAGAAAAAGAAAGAAAAATTATCAATATTATTATAGTTGCAGCAATAGCTGTTTGAAGGAAGGTTGGCTAATATTACACGCGTAGATTAAAAGAAGAATGAAGAAATAAAAGAAGATGGGAGTTTAATAGAATTAGAAGTTAGAAGATAGAAGGAATAAGATTAAAAGAGAGAGACGAATGAAGAAGTGAAATAGAACGAAATTAGAAGAAGAAGCAATGTTAGAAGCAGAAGAGAAAGAATGAAAGAAGAATGAAGAAGTGAGATAGAACAGAATTAGAAGTTAGAAGAAGAAGCAAAGTTAGAAGCAGAAGAAAAAGAATGAAAGAAGAATGAAGAAGTGAGATAGAACAGAAGAAGAAGTTAGAAGAAGAAGCAAAATTAGAAGCAGAAGAGAAAGAAGGAAAGAAGAATGAAGAAGTGAGATAGTACAGAATTAGAAGTTAGAAGCAGAAGAGAAAGAATGAAAGAAGAATGAAGAAGTGAGATAGAACAGAAGAAGAAGTTAGAAGAAGAAGCAAAGTTAGAAGCAGAAGAGAAATAATAAAAGCAGAATGAAAAAGTAAGATATAACAGAATTAGATGTTAGAAGAAAAAGCAAAGTTAGTAGCAGAAGAGAAAGAATGAAAGAAGAATGAAGAAGTGAGATAGAACAGAATTAGAAGTTAGAAGAAGAAGCAAAGTTAGAAGCAGAAGAGAAAGAATGAAAGAAGAATGAAGAAGTGAGATAGAACAGAAGAAGAAGTTAGAAGAAGAAGCAAAGTTAGAAGCAGAAGAGAAAGAATGAAAGAAGAATGAAGAAGCAAAGTTAGAAGCAGAAGAGAAAGAATGAAAGAAGAATGAAGAAGTGAGATAGAACAGAAGAAGAAGTTAGAAGAAGAAGCAAAGTTAGAAGCAGAAGAGAAATAATAAAAGCAGAATGAAAAAGTGAGATATAACAGAATTAGAAGTTAGAAGAAGAAGCAAAGTTAGTAGCAGAAGAGAAAGAATGAAAGAAGAATGAAGAAGTGAGATAGAACAGAATTAGAAGTTAGAAGAAGAAGCAAAGTTAGAAGCAGAACAGAAAGAAGGAAAGAAGAATGAAGAAGTCGGTTATAAAGAATATTGGATAGTATAGAATATATTAAGACGATAGCATATGATATAATGAATATAGTATATTACAAAAATGACAGTATATGATATACAAAAGATATGTATTATAATAAAGATAGTATAAAATATAATAATAGTATGAAATAAAATATAGATGCCCTACGTAAGCGATGCCAAAAAAAATCTAACTTGCTGACAACTAGGTTAACAATAAAAACCTTGTTTTATACATCAATCTTAATAAATTAGCTATAAGCAGTATTTTTATCGACCTCGTACTTTGTAATTCTTATTCCCGAAGAATAAAATCATCTTTTCCACAATTGCAAGTGAGGTCAATAAACCTGGTACACAAGTACATATCAATTTTTCTTTTGTTTCAAAGTAATTCTACTATTGTTTTAAAATCCAACTTATCAGTAGATAATATTGTAAAAGAAGTATAGTAATTTAATATGTGACAAATATTTCGAAACAGGTTCATGTCCTATGAATAATGGTGCTATTGTACTTCTTTGTATCATAATAATTTGTTTTCATTTAGGACTGTACTTAAAAAGTAAACATTTGACCAACAGAATGAAAACAGAGTTACAATAAAACGACACGTACATCTTTAAATAAATATCAACACGGGTTTTCTCACGGCACAGATTTCGTATCATACAATGTAGAATTATCAATGTTGGGCGAAATGAGCTGTGCAAATAAATTGAAAGTTATTTGCTTTTTATTTAGATGTTTTAGTAGACAAAAATCAAAACCATTTGTTCTATGAGCTGATGTAATGTACATTTCTTAAACCTGGTGATTGAGGAGGTTGACCCAGGGCAGCCCAGTGGTTGACCATACACTTTCTAATGAGATCAAATAAATAGAATAAGTGTTTAGGACCAGGAAAAGATCCTTCTTCAATAACTCAGTTTGTTAGCATATATTACAATCTTTGTAACTATGGACTGTATAAAACACTAATTCGTTGGTATAATTTATGTATTTATTGCAAGTTCTTATTACAATGAAGGATCTGTTAACTAGGTTGTACTTGATTCCAAAATTGTATATACATATATTTATTTATTATTTAAAGTTATAGAGGTGAAAAGTATGTTCGATACAACTCTATGCCCCCTCTCCGGGGTAGCAACTTTCCGGTACAAAAGCTCAATGCCATGAAGATTGCTTTCTTCTTTAAAAATACATAAAAAAATATTTTTTATTCTATCATTTTTTTTAAATAACTTTAATTTTTTTTTGGTTTAATGTTATATGTACCTTCCGCATCCCCCAAAGGTTGGAAACCACTGCGGGCACACATTCAGTTACCAACAAAGGTTTTGTTTCAATGAAACTTTCATTTGCAACAATTTTACCGGAGCACGTACAAGGTTTTAAAACAGCAGGTGGTTTACCTGTACATTTTTTTCATAACTTTTGCTTTTAGCACGCAAACCGATTTTGTTGCTTGAGAAGCAATCTTTTCTACTTCTGAACAGCCAAGGTTATAAAATAAAAAATACAAGTTAATAGTTCTTTTATAGAGTGATCTATTCATCGCTGAATTAAATTATGTAAATGTATCACTGTTCTGGTTTTGTTAAAGATTATACGACAAAGTTTTATTTGCAGGTATATTATTACAAAAAGTACTGAATAAACATAGAAAATGCTATTTGTTATTTATATATTCTGAGAAGGCTTCATGTTTTTCTGAGTAGATATTGTATATCGAAGCATCTTATACGATTCTCAGAAATGTGGTCGCAAAAGAATTTGCTCAAGTGTCATGTTCAAAGGGAGAAATCTTACCAAGAATATGATTTTTTATTTCTATAATTATCTATAAACGTTTTATATTTATAGCAAATTATATCGAATGATTTGACATTGATTTGTAATGCATAATCATGAGAGAACTTTCATTGAATGTATTATATGGTGTTGATGCAATATTCTAAAATAGGCCATAAAACCGATTATGATATAATTATGATCCATGTCATAATCAATCTGTAGACAATCGTATCAGAATTTCATTCTAGTAAACAAAGTGATGTACATTGATGAACTAATGTGTAGAAATAAGATTTTCACATGATATCCAGTAGTAGTAATTTAAAATTTGAAAATTAATGAAGATACAGAGAAAAATAATACTTCCAGATAAAAATCATGAAATTAAATATTATACATATATTTGATCTTACACGAAAGCTTTACAGTCATTTTAGTTTATGTGAAAGTTAAGTTCTTAACTTGTTAAATCTGGAAAGGTTCGTTCTTTTAGAATTTTGGACACGTTTGAGGAGAGTAGGCCTTCAGCAAGTTGATTTGAATGATTTTGGAAGATGTGAAGAAGTGAATGGGTCTAATAATTGGCCATACAAGAAAATTTGGACCATTTTAGGCCATATCGAATAAATTAAAAACGTACATATTTGTCTAAATAATATTCTCTAAGAAATCCAAACGTTATATTCCTAGCAAAGTACTAGGCCTAATAATAGACTATGCCTAATAAATGCAATGATTTTTGGGTCATTTTAGGGCCAAACAGAGTCTTACTCTAGAATAAAATTCGGAATTTAGATCGAATTCTCTAGATTCTCTTAGATCTAATTCTTCTTTAGAATCGAATAATCTAAAAAGTATTTTTTTTATAAATAACATGCTCTAAGGAATCCAAACGTTACATTCCTAGTAAAATAAGTTGGTTAATGATTGATCAATCAAGAGATTTGGGTCATTTTGAGGCCCAGAAGCTAATTGCAGAATAAAATTTTTGATATTGCCTAAATTGGTAATTTTTATATGAATAACATGCTATAAAGCATCCAATCATTACATTCTTAACAAAATAATAAATGATCATATAATATGGCCATTTTACGGCCAAGCAAAATCTTATTGCAGAATAAAGTTCGGATTTTTGATATAGCGTAAATTTAAAGAGTTTGCATAAAAATGTGACATACAGATGGTGTATAAATAATATGCGGGTTTTTGATATCGCATGAATTTAAAAATTACACAAATTGGTCTTACAGAGGCTTTAATGTGAAACAACGATTAAGTTCTCCTAATTACCATGGGCAAACAACAAAAAGTCCAAATGTATTTCTAAGTATACGTGTTTGGTTTCGATACGATACGATCTAATAATGACTAAAGTTTGTCTACCATAAAAAAGCCGACCCTGTCAAGGATCAACCGACCGACAAAGAAGCCGTTGCGCAAGAGAAAGCTCCAGCCCAAGGATTCGGGACTCAGGAGATGAAAATTTAAGGAATAATACTAATAATGTATAAATATATTTTTTCCACTTACGGACTGGGACTTTCTTCGGGTCGTATCCTCTGACGGCCACCTCGATGGCGTCCATGCGCGTCTTGAGCGCCTTCGACCGTTCCCCGACATCATCCAGTTGCACCGTGAGTTCGGCGAAGACATCGGTTGCGGCTAAGACCAAAGAAGCCAACTGTCTCAGAGCGTTGCTCAAAGTGTTATTGGCGACGGCTTGCAATTCATCGTCTTCCACTAAATTTCTGCCTCTTTCATCCTTTAAACTCGTTTTGCTCAAATCGCGCGGTTCGACGACGCGCTGCACGAAAGGCATAATTGGGAAAAGGAAAGGAATCACTTTAGGAGGAAGGCATCACTAACACTTTTTTGGGGATTCCACCACAAACATTGCGAATTAACGCAAGACACCGGGCCGGCACATTTTTGTTAACCGATGTTGCACAGAAATACAAATATTAAGGTAAACAATTCTTGAGGACAATTGGTCTTAACACTTGAAAACATTTTGTTTAAAAATAATTTTTTTTAAAAATTCAAAACAAAATTCGTTCGTTCGTTGTTAATTACACACTTAATTCGATATACACTATCATCACTAGTTACTTAAATTTTAATTTACAAAATATTTCATTTATCCACACATTATCGTAATATTTATTCGTTTTTCGAAATTTCGTCACAACAAACCGTCCGCACGTCAACGCATTCAGCGTTGGAATGCCGCCACACGACTTTTCGTAAACCACACACACATGGAAGGCACCCGATTCCATATACAACTGCTGCCGTCTGCAACCGAACATGTCCGACAAGGTTGATGGCGTAGATTGAGGGGCAGTACCGACTTACCATTTAACTCCGAGGGATTAGAGTAGATGGTGCCCTGATTTTAGTAACGCGATATATCTTATATATAAAAATAAATCGCAAAATGTGTTGGTAAGCGCATAACTCAACAACTCCTGAACCAATTTGGACAATTTTTTTTGAAATGTTCGTTCAAGTCCAAAGATGGTTCTTACGGCAGAAAAAAATCGAATAATTGCCGGGAAAACCCTAAAAACAACCCTTTTCTTTTTCTCATACAAAAGTTTTCTAACTAAAACATAGAATCAATTTGAGCTTTATTGCTATTATATAAAGCGAGCACTCACTGTATACTTCTTCTAAACGATTATTCGGATTTTGATAAATCTTTCTGAAGTTTGTTAAGGATATTTTCTAGGATGTATGTGGTTATAAAGTATTGGGATGTATGTGCAATATTGTAGAAATAAATGGAAAAAATTGCAAAAAGCGACATGTCATTGTTACAATGAAAACAATTGAAAACTATCATTTACCAAAAGTTTCAATTTACTTATGAGCCTAGACAATATTAGAATATGTATAATCAATTTATGATTATGAATGAATGAAATGTCTACATTATTATTGCCAAAAAGCAGCTGAGATATGCCAGAAATAATAATATAAGATGCAGTATATTTATGGCAGATTGATTGATACACAAATGAACAGGATTTGACAAATGAATTTACTTAAAATATGAAATTAAATATTAATCAGGGTCGGTCCTACCTTTAATGCGATGAATGCGAAAAATACGAGCGCACGCCTTGGGCCAACACAAGATTCGGATATTGAATTTTCAATAGTTTTTTTTTTTATTATTTATATTATTTCTTTACATCTTTTACTAATCTTTCCACAATATTTTTAAAATTCGTAAAAATTTCACTTTATAACAACAGTTGGAAAAGTAAAGATGAATACACACAATTCGGTCCTCACGATATGGATTAGGAGAAGTTTAAGATGCAATTTTGGGTACTTTAAATAATAAAAAATTAAATTAATTTAATCCAACATGAAGTACCAGTGTTATGTTATGGTTATGGTTATGTTATACCGTTTAAAAGACTTCTATTTCCAATATAGTGGGGTAATTGAGTTCATCATTATATTTAAAGCAGTTCTGCATTTAACATCGCTCATCTATTATTATAAATGGATATGCATTTTGGCGTGAAGAGTAATTTAAAAAACAATAATTAATATTTTTAGGTAAACGGTAAATATTAGTATATTATATTAAAAAATTGTACACACGGGTACAGGACAACGTCTGTCGGGTCATTTAGTTTTGAATACAGAAGCTCTCGCATAACACGTATTTGCCATAACGATTCGAGAATTGGGACCACCCCCTTAAAACACTGTACTTTTAAAGCACGGGTTTGCTATAACACGGTTGGAATTGAAAATTAAATATAGTCAGTGTTAATTCTAGCAGGCGATGAAGTAGCGAGTCTCAAAAAAATTGGCACGTGACCATACCCTTAACTTTAGCCCTCCAAAAAATTCGATATAAAAAATATAATTCATTTACAAAAATGCCGCATTGTATGTATGAACTACGGACAAGTAAATTCTTTTGTACAAAATGGCGAATGTTTGCAACAAAAGTTCACTTTTGATACTCTCGATTTTTTAAAAAACTGTAAAATCGGAATTTGTGTGGAATGAGCATTCAAACTGATGAGAAGTAAATCAGTCCAGTTAGTTTCGAGAAAAATGCGTTTAAAGATTTGAGGAGGAGGAAAACAGGATTGTCGTGGTCCAACAGCTCTATCTCTGAAAATAATTTAAATTTTGAAAAAATCCTCTTGTACATATATTCTTGAACAGTTAAACTTAAAAAATATAAAAAATAAACGTTTTTTTTCATTTCTAGACAAGAATACACTTAGTTTTAGAAGTCTAAAACCACTATTTATGATGTATATACTATTACCTAAAACAAACTAATTTCAAAATTCAAAAGACATCTATAAATTATAAGAATTTATAAAAAATATATTTTTAATTACATTGTGTGCATAACACATACGATCTAATCATACATACAAATATATGTATATATGTGTATATACTAAATAAATCTATAAACGTATACACATATATGTATATATACATGTGAAAATAATTTAAAATAAATATTAACAACTAAAGCAGACACTTGCACACAAGCAAAAATAGACATGCATATATGTATGTTTATGAGTATAAACAATTTTGTGTATATTCATATACATACGTATAATATAACTTAATATGTATATAGGTATATACAACAAATACATATTAAAATATACACACTTAGTAAGCTATAACAAAAGCGTGCACACATTTATAAAATTGTAAAAATTAATTTTTATACTTCATAGCTTCATATCACGGTCTTTCATCAAAAATCACCATTGGTACTTAATGACTATAAATCCACAAGTACACTTATTTTTTAAAGTAATTCGGAACAGGATTTTTATACATGCAAACATTTAACAAGTACGATTTTTTTAAAATTAAGCCATGAAATAAAGACACAAACAATTTTAATTTATTATTTTTCTATCGTAAACTCGTACCCTGACGAACAAGAATCCTGCAATCAAACTGGCGACTATGATGATGAGGAGAAGACTGATCAAACCACTGACGAAGCTCTGGATAGATAGGCAGATATTTTCGGCGTTTTTGCCATAATTCATGGTTTCAATTATTACTGTCTCGTTTTGGGCATTATTTTTAGCATTTAGTGAGAAATCGACGTCGTTGGGGGCAACTACCCTGATGACGCGTTTTGTGGTGACGTCTGTCGTAGGAGAGGCTGAGACGTCGCGCGTTTGGCGGGTGTGGACAACCGATACTGGGATGGTGATGAAGGTTCTGGAAATAGAAAAACAATAGTTAATTTTGTTTAAATACTCTAGCTCTTAAAATTAACGTTAGCACTTTTGTATTCTTTGCCTTAACCAAAGACCAAGAAAGGACAAGCGAGATGCCTTTGAGAAGGTTTCTCTGATGAGATACCATCATGGATATTTAAAATTCTGATTACTTTTGATTATTAAAAATGACTTATTATTATCTTTTACCCTTGGTCCAAGCTCCTCCTTTCCCTGGTTTCCACAGATCTCGGTCTTCCGCCCAAAGTGGAAATGTGTTCACTTTCAGGACCACCATTTCCATCAACAGTACTATATGTATTCCTATCGCTTCCTGGTGGTGGTGGTGGAGGCAATGGTGGATGTTGGCGTTTGTTCTCATAATTATTATTCAGAACAGCATCATAATTGTTTTGGTTTTGTTTCTGTTGATTATCATAGTTCAGATTTTCATAATTTTGTTGTTTATTGTTGGAGTTATCGCTATTTGCATTGTAAACTTCATTTACGTTTTCGATGTAATCGCCCTTTTTGCTGATGTTATCTGGTTGTAATAGGACTTTTTCAGGGTGGTTTTCGGAGTATGCTCCGGTAAGAGGATCAGCAACTTCGGCGCCTCCTGCTAATGGGTGACGTGGGTCCACTTGCTGTGGAGGTGGATAGTGGCCTCCAAGGGCTTGTTGTTGGAGCAAGTTGTGGTGCAAGTGGTGTTCTAAAATAAAAATTGTTTTTAGAATCTTGAAGGGAAATTTATTGGTTTCAAATATCTTAACTTCACATTATAACTAATTCACTAAAATGAATTGGATTCAGTAAAAATAAATAATTGAGAGATTACTAAGAAATTTTAATACTTAGAATTTTTCCAACTGGTTACCACAAAAAATCAACAAATAGTTGATTGACTTGATTTGATGATTTATAATTTAAACAATAGTAAGAAAAAAGCCTTATACAATTTTAAATATTGTATAAAATATAAAAATGTTAGTTCATAATTCTTACCTCCTCCTCCACAATCTGGTTCTGGGCATTTATCTCTGCATACCTATATTAATGAATAAATGAAGAAATAAATAAATAATTTATATAAAGATGATGAAATCATAATAATTTAATAAATTTAATTTATTAAATGTAAATAAATTATCAAAGTTTACCTGGATGACACATTGGAAGTGAACGCTCATTGCATCAGGGAATTTGAAAGCCTAAAAATCAGAATGAAAATAAATTATAATTTAATATAACATAGTTTGACAGTAATAAAATAGTGTAAAATATAAAATATTTCACCTGGAAGTAAGCATAAGAAACAACAGTAGCACTTGGACCAAAATCTCTAATTTTTTGGAAACCGCTCATAATTCTTGGTCTGCTCACACAACCTCTGTAATAAAGAAAAAACATTAAATAAACTTACATCTAATTCATTTATCGTTTTAATTAAATATCGATTACTTTACCTTCGATCAACTAATTGAATTGGTGCCCTGTGTCCATCATGAGCCAAACAATCACGAACTAACATGTCAAATCGTCTTTCATCGTCTTTAATAGCTAAGACCTAATAATAATGAAAAAAATTGTAATAATTGCATTTAATTTTGATAAACAACTTTTAATATCACTTACCATTGTCATGGTTTGACCAATTTTAACAATTCCAGATACTTCTGAAGCCCATGGACCCTTTCCGACCTACAAAATAATTGGATAATATAATAATATCAATATATTGCTAAAAAAACGATGGCTCCAACGTAAGTTTCGAGCCAGCAAAATTTTCAATAATTTTTTTTCTTGAAATATTCAAATATTGAGAACTTTTCTGTATACATATTGCAAATTAGCAGTAATGAAATAAATAAATTTAATTATAAAAAAAATATTCTCACTTGAATTTGCATCCAGCATTGCAAGTTGTCGCCCAAGAAGTTAGCAGTAACAGCATGTAACATATCAACTGCAAATGAAACGGTTTCATTTAAAGTTTTTGCAATAAAAAATGTAAATGCAATATGCGTCTACCTATAAATACTTATGGCCTATATCTAGTTCAACACTAATTAATAAAATTAACAGCAAGCATAATGTTCTAGTTTAAAGATAAACTGTTATTTCACATGACGGTCTAGAATTGCATAACATTAAAACTCGTTCTGCTGATAATTTCCTTTCGCATACTGATTTTCCATTATCTAGTATTCCATATAAAAATGCGGGTCTTCATTTTCGATCATTGAAACAAAAACTTTCTAATAATAAAAACTCAAGGCTGAACAACATGTAATACACAAAAATAGATGTAAACGTGTCAGGTAATTTTGATAAAAGGAGGGCAGAAGAAAATGTTGTTTGAACAACTTCTTTTTGCTTTCGTGCATAATGATTTTTGATTGGAGATGCATTTTTTATCGGAGGTTTGTAGAATGCGGCAGATTTGATCTTAAAAAAAATGAAATAAATGCTTGATAAATTAATTTTTTTAGATGTTACTCCGCTCAGTCGGTAGCAGGAAACCTATCAATCAAAATTATTTTGTTTTATACACATGCATTCTTGTATCGATACAAAAACTTATATTAGTAAATCTTTGATAAAATAATTGAGGCTAATAATTTGGAGGTGGAATTTGATGCATTAGACTAATAATATAGATGAGTGAAAGTTTTATAATGTGTTTATAATATACTGTAGTAAATGGAAATTACATACCTTGGAAAGGTTTGAATTGTACACTCTTTTCGTAGAAGTCATACCAGGTACATCTATAAAAGAAATAAAAATATATATTAAAGCAAATAAATATACTGCACAATTTACTTATAATTGGAAAACTAAGATTATTCCAAGTCATTTACCTCAATTTTCTGGCTAAATCCCAAACTTCTTGGACAAACGGATCGTATTGAATGATTATCGTGTTTTCCACAAAACTGTTGCTTGGTTTTGCTGGATTTTCGTACAAGTGTGCCTGAAAATTTGGACATGATCATCAAAAATCAAACATATAAGAAGTACAAATGACGATGATAAAAGTATGATTACTTTAAATAATTAAGATATAAGATGATAAAAATTTAATAAGTTTTATATAAATTATTCTCACATCGTGTAAACTTGATCCGGTCATTCCGCATGTGTTTAGATAAATTTCGAAGTTGGCGCTTAGCAATCCGGTTCCTGGTTTTAAGTGCACACATTGTGGGTCACTAAAATGATTTTTCGAGAAGATTGTTCCTGAAATAAATAAATTATGTCAATAAAAGAAGAGAATAAAATTAATAGAACAGATTAAATGTAAAACAGTAATAAATGAATGCTATACTAATCATCGTATGATCTATCATAATTACTATGGTGGTCTAGTCATTTTACTCATTAACTACAATAACTTCTAAATATGCCATAATTATTTATTATGTATCTAAATTCGATATATCTATTAAAATTCAATATAAATATCTATATGTACCAAATATCTATTAAATAGTAAGCTTATGTGGGTTTATAATGAACTATTATATATTGAGATGCTGAATGGGATGTTTCTCTCGCTGATGCTTCTAACAGAATCGGTACAGCTTGTAAAGATATATCTTTGTTTAATAAAACTTTTTTATGTAATAAATACTAAATTTATTTTTCAACTGAATGAAGACTAGGACCACAGCTAAAACGGTCATAAATTAATGTGCAATAAACAAATTGTCTTGAATTGTCTTATGCAATTTGCTCTTGTCGCAAGTATTTATTTAAAAATTATTATATAGAAAAAATAATATAGATGCTCATGATTTTAAAACAATGAAAACTAAACAATCCAGTTTTACACAATGATTTTTATGTAACGATAACCCAAGCAAGTCCATGAGAAACATGTTAAGAAATATTAAATATATAAACGACCGACAATTTAATGTAAAGCATTTCTCTTTAACGCAATGACATAAAATAAAACAATAAACATTAATTGTTCTAAGAAATGAAAGTTTAAGAAATTTTATACGGTGCATAAAGCATTTGTGATATACTTTTGCGTAATGAAAAAACTTTTTACGAATTAGAAAGCTAGCATAAAAAATATTAATATCACATTCCATTGCAATTTTAGTACATTTTGTGTATTACGGAGAAACATTGCTTTCTTTAAACACGTAAGTGAAAATTGTAATTCTTTGGAAACTTGAGATTGTAATTAATTTTACTAGGAGAAATTTACAATGTTTGAAAAAATTAAATATTTTAATATTTCACATGAAAGTATTTTCACTACAAGAAAAACCATAAAAAGTTGGAATTGTCAAAGTATTTTCTCTAAATCAATATATAAAAGTGACTGTACTTTTTCACCTTGCCTGGGCAAAAAACAAGTTTATTTATTATTTCGAATTAAAAAAATGCAAACAATTTACACAAGTACTTTTATAAAGTAAAAACTTGATTATCACAAGTAATTAGAAATAATTTTAACAATTTTAATTCATACCAATTTATTTTTTTTACATAAAAACGAGAGTTTGAGTTTTCAATCTGTACCAGTAAAGAATGTTTAAGATTTGCTTTTCTAACAAAAATTATTTAAAATAATATTCACTTACCATAGAACGGCCTGTCGAATTCTACATTGACCCTCATATGCGTTTTTTCACATTGCACTTGTAAATTTTTTATTCTAGGTGCAGGTTCTTCATTATTTAATGCCCATGCATCATCTGAAAATATAAAAAAATACATAGAACATGATATTAATTAAAAAAAAAAATAACATTAAAATCATAAAAGATTTTTCTAAATGTGAAATTAATTCTTCTTCCTTATCACCACTTTCAAAAGTTAGTTAAATTAATATATTATAGTATTTGCAAAAATTATCAATTGTGTAAATTTATGATATTTATAAAATTACATGAGTAAAAAATCATAATAATTTATATTTTAAAATTGGATAATTATATTTAATGAGAAACAGAAGATTTGCTACATAAGTGTTATTTAATGATCATGTGTCGGCTTACTTCAAGTTTTTTCATGATTGAGGTAATTATGTTTAGTAGTAATAATTTTTATAAGTAGGTGCTTAACGTAATTTTATACTATTTATTCGCAATATTAATTTCTAAATTGATTTACCACACAAGGAGAAGTTAAGAATAATAATTTTAATAAAATTAATGTGAATTCTATGATTTGTATCTTACAACCTGTTAATATAAATGTTAGAACGACTTAGGAATTTATTCTATTAAATTAACTGTATAGATTGCAATTCAACTTGTATTAAAGAAACAAGTCAGAATTTATTAAAGCGATTACAACAACACAAAAACAATTTAAGAAAATCCAAAACACAATATAGACTTTTTAAGCCGATTGAGCTACATTTTGAAGAAAATTTATAAATAAAAGGCCTCAACGTGCTGTGCAACACAAGCATTCCTAATCTAGATAGTATTTTCAAATTTTATATTTATTACAAAACAATAAAAAATGTGCAAAAAGCTCACAAGTTCTACAGGTGAAAACCTTACAATTAGTAAAAATATTTTTGCCAAAGCAAATGGATTGTAAAATAAATAAAAAATAGAGTCTTTTACTGATGTTATGTCCGATTATTAGCCTTTGTTATTTACTGAAAAGGTAATATTATTATTCAGGTTAAAGTTGAAATTTGTTAGGTGAATGCTAAACGTGTAATAAAATATTTAGATATCGGTTATTATTGATATAACGCTAAAATGAGTTGCAATGTACATGTATATATATATATATATATATATATATATATTTCTAAGTGTATGTAATGTTTTTGATTAGGTATGTCTGAATTAACACATGCACGCGAGCAATTATTTGTACAATCTATTTAAACTAACCTGAATTTGGTGGACCGTAAGAGCCTGCAGGCGCCAAATAAGAACCTAGAAATATGTATCACAAATAAATTTATACAAGTAGTGCGTAGATTATAACATTTATGCTCAATGAATGATATAGATTCGAAATTGCAAACAAGAAACACTTTAGAAAATGCGGTCCAATTACGAACCGACATCTTTATGGCGATTTCGTTTAGTCAATCAATACAAAACCGGGTTATGGAGAATATTTAGGTGGGTAAATTATTACTGATTGGGTTAAGTTTGTAGTTATTGTGGCGAATAAAATTTTATATTCCTACCAAGCCGTTTTCTTGTAATTAACTGTTGATTAAAAAAATTAAGCCGATATTCATGGAACTTTTTTTGGCGATATATATCGTGGTCTTATAGGACTTACTGAAATATTTCGGCCTTACGACAAGTAGTTTAAGTTAAAAAATTCATCAAAGTTTGAGAAAATGAGTAGTTTTTTTGACGTTTGTTAAAATTAAACTTGGACGATTTACTTGGTATAACGATAAAGTACTTATGTCATAATGAACATACTAAAACATTAAAATCTTACGGAAACTGATTTAATTATAAAATAATAATTGATTTGTGAAAATTTACTTTAGAAAATACTCCGAGTTAACAAGTTCGTTCGTTTTCAATGATGTGTAATCCATTCGGAATACTTTTAAGAGATAATGGTTATGTTATTTTTTAATCATAAATAATAACTATTTATAAAGCTATATATTTTTAGTTATATGAATACAACTTATGTAATTATAGAATTACTTAAACAAATGTATAAGAATATTTTAAAAGCATCTAAATATATCTTTTGAATTTAAGCTTTGAGTAGACCTAATTGTAGAGAATAAAGTAATAAAGTAAGAAAAATAAAGCCGAATGTGAACGATTAATTAATTAATGAGTCATTTATTAGGCATAAATAAAATTCACAAATCTAAGAAATTGGTAAAAATAAAATAGGTCACTCTTACAAAACTTTTTGGTGAAAATTTGTTTACGTAAATATACGAGAATTATTACAAATAATAAATATTCAAAACGAGTATTTCTTAAACAATCGCCTAATTGCTTTTAACTAAAATGTTTTTCCACTCAAGAGATACAGTTGCGTATTTGTAGAATGCACTTCTGATTTAAACTAACGAGTTTGTGCTAAATTGACCACAATGAGGTCTTCTAGCAAAAATTTATTTAGTGTTTATTGTGAAATGTGTTGTTCTTGCTTTACACATATTAGTATGGAAACCGCATAAATCGATTTCTAGGGTGATGTGATGAATGGTTATAGGTCGATAACTATTTTACTACGAATAGTAAAGTTCTGACGTGAATCACAACTTGTACGCATTTCTGAGAGACCGATGGCTAGGAGAAAATATTGAAAGAAAAATATTCAAAATAGTAAAATATTTACTTATGTTTTTATTACTATTATTACATCCAATTTATGTAACACGATTAACTAATTATATTATCTATATCAAATTTCATATAAAATATTAAAAAATGTGAAAGTAACAAATAATATAATATATATAATGATCAATATTGATTGATCAACTAGCGCAATAAAATTTTACTACAAAAATAACTTTACTCTCAATATTGATCTCTATAAAATCCTTTCACTATTCTCTTCAACTATTAATCTGCAATTACCCGGCTGCAATTCAGATAGAAAATCATCAAGAATTTCAACAATCGAGTCATCAATTTTAATTGCATCTGTTAAATAATTTTTCTTTACTTTTTTACTATAAAATGTGTATTTGCTCTCCGTCTGATAGTCGTTCTAATATGCCGTAGTCGTTATTTCCGACTTTCCTGAATCGTCGCCTACATCCATAATCTACTTCCATACCAGTCGTACTTTCTCTTCTACATTTTCAATGTTACAATCTATCATATTTTACGTGTTCGATAATTAACATACTTGCAGAAAGATGATTTACTATAAAGTACAAAAATTTAATAGAAAAGTAGACCTATGACATCAGACATCAGAAAATGTACGAGAAGAAACCGTATTGCACGTGATCGAGTACGAGTTTTATGGAAGAAATATGTATTGGTTTGTTTACATTCACAACATTCTTGGTAAGAGATAGAGCAAAAAAAATTTTTTTTCATTTCATCCATATGGAACATCAGCAAATTATTGGTAGGAACTTAGATCGTCTAAATCAAAACCAGTAATTTGACCAATACAGTAACTGCCGAACACAACAATCTATCTCACATTTGGTGGCAGCGGTGGGTATGAATAGAAGAAAAAAGATACTGTTTGAAGTATAAATTAATAATGTTACAATCTGTCATATTTGATGATTCTGATAATTAATACGCTTGCAAAAAGCTAATTTACTGAAAATTCCAAAAAATAGACAAATGGCATGACAAAGAAGTGTCGCAAAATCTAGATTCGTAATAATAGCACTAATCGTATTAATAGTATTATTTTAAGTGCATATAGATTTTGCGACTCTTTTTTGTCATTTCATTTGTCTATTTTTTGGAATTTTCAGTAAATTACATTTCTGCAGGTGTATTAATTACCAAAATCGTAAAATATGACAGATTTATTTAGAATCTCTTGTTCACTTGAGAAAAGACAGACTTAGACTTATTATGTAATTATTTATATTAAAAAAATAATTATCACATACCTATATCGTTTACAGATCCTAGTGATCCTTGTGGTGCTAAATATGGACCTGAAATGAACGAATAAAAATAAGTAAATTTGAATATCACAAGTTACAAATTAAAATGAGAATTTAGCTTATGATATCAATAATGCATATTATAATATAATATAATATCTGCATATTAAAAATATAGTATGTAATAAAGTGTACTATTGAAAAAAAGTGGCATCACAAAACTCTATCCATTTTTGTTAAGGATTTTGGTTTTTAGAATTTTTTTCAGGTTTGAGACGTTTCAGATAATTTTTGAAAGTTAGAAAAAAAGATCTTGAACAATATCTTTACTAATTTATTAAAGTAGTAACTTAATTTAAAGTAAGAATTCAAATGGGATATCTTACCTAAGTGACCCCTATGTTCTAATGGCAAACTAGAAGCATCTTCACCTAATACTATCTGAAATATTAAATAGATTATTAGTAAAAATCATGACTTATTTGGTTTTGGATATATATATATATATATATATATATATAAATTTATAAAAACAGAAGTATACTCTATTATAATTTATAAGCTTATTACTAGAGATACCATCAACAATATGTAAAAAATGTTTAGATCGATTAATAGATTCAAATAGTTTATTAATTCCAAACGAACAAAAAATGCATATAAACGAATATATATATATATATATATATATATATATATATATATATTTGTACTAGATTCTGTGATAGTGACCTTGTTCATGATTTAGAAAGTTTATTCATGTATTTTTACAACTACTGATTTATATATATATATATATATATATATATATATATATATATAAATCGATATCCATAGAAAAATATAATTTAAAAAGTGCAATATAAAAATTACAATAAAATTTTAAAAATTAAAGCAGTATTTCAAATATTGAACTAATGTCTATTTAATATTATAATTTAATTTATTTATTTGAAATGATCACATAGAAAATAAAATTTAAGGATTATATTTAAAGTTTGAATCTGTACTTTCGAACTCAATATAGTACTTTCCATTTTCATTTTTTTCATTATATAAATATAAATATATTGATAAAATCTTCCATCTTACCTTGACGACTAAAATGGTAATATGCAGTATAATTGTCCATCGTATCGCCATTTTTCTGCAATTAAAAAAACAAATTAATAAATTTTAATATTATTATTTGACTGTAATATAATATAATATATTTATTTTATACTTTATTTTGTCATTTATAATAAGATGTGTAGATACTTCTTAATAATGTTGCTTTTTAGAAGACAACCCAAAGGTTGGCTCAATATATAAAATATTCTTATATAGCCAAACATGGAATAATTCAATAGTTAATTTAACACGTTAATTACCAGGTCAGTTTAAAAAAAATCACTGATACATTGAGTTTCCTTTATACAATCTCATTTGAATTATCTAATGGTGTTACCTTAACCTATGTGTAAACTTTTATGATATTATCGTGGCAATTAATGTGTTAATAATTTGACACGACTATAAAAACTTTGTAATATAATTTCTCACACTACTTGGAAAATCCTAACAGAATCAATGTTGAGGAAACAACATTCGAAAGCAATGCCCAAGAGCAAAACTTCTGACTACTAATTATCTGGTCTAGTATTGAAAAAATATTTTTATTTCTAAAGCAATTCAATTTTTTTTTCAAATAATTCAATTAATAATAAATCAATTCTTTAATAATAACTAAAGTAAATGCTATTTATAATTTCATTTTTTTCTAACTATACAATAAGTATATTCAGCTACAATTGTGGACAATATTTCATTTTTTTAACTCATTC
>NW_020539724.1:661500-677273 GCF_003426905.1 Ctenocephalides felis
TTGGCTTCTTTGGTCTTAGCCGCAACCGATGTCTTCGCCGAAACTCACGGTGCAACTGGATGATGTCGGGGAACGGTCGAAGGCGCTCAAGACGCGCATGGACGCCATCGAGGTGGCCGTCAGAGGATACGACCCGAAGAAAGTCCCAGTCCGTAAGTGGAAAAAATATATTTATACATTATTAGTATTATTCCTTAAATTTTCATCTCCTGAGTCCCGAATCCTTGGGCTGGAGCTTTCTCTTGCGCAACGGCTTCTTTGTCGGTCGGTTGATCCTTGACAGGGTCGGCTTTTTATGGTAGACAAACTTTAGTCATTATTAGATCGTATCGTATCGAAACCAAACACGTATACTTAGAAATACATTTGGACTTTTTGTTGTTTGCCCATGGTAATTAGGAGAACTTAATCGTTGTTTCACATTAAAGCCTCTGTAAGACCAATTTGTGTAATTTTTAAATTCATGCGATATCAAAAACCCGCATATTATTTATACACCATCTGTATGTCACATTTTTATGCAAACTCTTTAAATTTACGCTATATCAAAAATCCGAACTTTATTCTGCAATAAGATTTTGCTTGGCCGTAAAATGGCCATATTATATGATCATTTATTATTTTGTTAAGAATGTAATGATTGGATGCTTTATAGCATGTTATTCATATAAAAATTACCAATTTAGGCAATATCAAAAATTTTATTCTGCAATTAGCTTCTGGGCCTCAAAATGACCCAAATCTCTTGATTGATCAATCATTAACCAACTTATTTTACTAGGAATGTAACGTTTTGATTCCTTAGAGCATGTTATTTATAAAAAAAATACTTTTTAGATTATTCGATTCTAAAGAAGAATTAGATCTAAGAGAATCTAGAGAATTCGATCTAATTCCGAATTTTATTCTAGAGTAAGACTCTGTTTGGCCCTAAAATGACCCAAAAATCATTGCATTTATTAGGCATAGTCTATTATTAGGCCTAGTACTTTGCTAGGAATATAACGTTTGGATTTCTTAGAGAATATTATTTAGACAAATATGTACGTTTTTAATTTATTCGATATGGCCTAAAATGGTCCAAATTTTCTTGTATGGCCAATTATTAGACCCATTCACTTCTTCACATCTTCCAAAATCATTCAAATCAACTTGCTGAAGGCCTACTCTCCTCAAACGTGTCCAAAATTCTAAAAGAACGAACCTTTCCAGATTTAACAAGTTAAGAACTTAACTTTCACATAAACTAAAATGACTGTAAAGCTTTCGTGTAAGATCAAATATATGTATAATATTTAATTTCATGATTTTTATCTGGAAGTATTATTTTTCTCTGTATCTTCATTAATTTTCAAATTTTAAATTACTACTACTGGATATCATGTGAAAATCTTATTTCTACACATTAGTTCATCATGTACATCACTTTGTTTACTAGAATGAAATTCTGATACGATTGTCTACAGATTGATTATGACATGGATCATAATTATATCATAATCGGTTTTATGGCCTATTTTAGAATATTGCATCAACACCATATAATACATTCAATGAAAGTTCTCTCATGATTATGCATTACAAATCAATGTCAAATCATTCGATATAATTTGCTATAAATATAAAACGTTTATAGATAATTATAGAAATAAAAAATCATATTCTTGGTAAGATTTCTCCCTTTGAACATGACACTTGAGCAAATTCTTTTGCGACCACATTTCTGAGAATCGTATAAGATGCTTCGATATACAATATCTACTCAGAAAAACATGAAGCCTTCTCAGAATATATAAATAACAAATAGCATTTTCTATGTTTATTCAGTACTTTTGTAATAATATACCTGCAAATAAAACTTTGTCGTATAATCTTTAACAAAACCAGAACAGTGATACATTTACATAATTTAATTCAGCGATGAATAGATCACTCTATAAAAGAACTATTAACTTGTATTTTTTTTTATAACCTTGGCTGTTCAGAAGTAGAAAAGATTGCTTCTCAAGCAACAAAATCGGTTTGCGTGCTAAAAGCAAAAGTTATGAAAAAATGTACAGGTAAACCACCTGCTGTTTTAAAACCTTGTACGTGCTCCGGTAAAATTGTTGCAAATGAAAGTTTCATTGAAACAAACCTTTGTTGGTAACTGAATGTGTGCCCGCAGTGGTTTCCAACCTTTGGGGGATGCGGAAGGTACATATAACATTAACCAAAAAAAATTAAAGTTATTTAAAAAAAATGATAGAATAAAAAATATTTTTTATGTATTTTTAAAGAAGAAAGCAATCTTCATGGCATTGAGCTTTTGTACCGGAAAGTTGCTACCCCGGAGAGGGGGCATAGAGTTGTATCGAACATACTTTTCACCTCTATAACTTTAAATAATAAATAAATATATGTATATACAATTTTGGAATCAAGTACAACCTAGTTAACAGATCCTTCATTGTAATAAGAACTTGCAATAAATACATAAATTATACCAACGAATTAGTGTTTATACAGTCCATAGTTACAAAGATTGTAATATATGCTAACAAACTGAGTTATTGAAGAAGGATCTTTTCCTGGTCCTAAACACTTATTCTATTTATTTGATCTCATTAGAAAGTGTATGGTCAACCACTGGGCTGCCCTGGGTCAACCTCCTCAATCACCAGGTTTAAGAAATGTACATTACATCAGCTCATAGAACAAATGGTTTTGATTTTTGTCTACTAAAACATCTAAATAAAAAGCAAATAACTTTCAATTTATTTGCACAGCTCATTTCGCCCAACATTGATAATTCTACATTGTATGATACGAAATCTGTGCCGTGAGAAAACCCGTGTTGATATTTATTTAAAGATGTACGTGTCGTTTTATTGTAACTCTGTTTTCATTCTGTTGGTCAAATGTTTACTTTTTAAGTACAGTCCTAAATGAAAACAAATTATTCTTTCTCATTACGTATGTATAACATGATACAAAGAAGTACAATAGCACCATTATTCATAGGACATGAACCTGTTTCGAAATATTTGTCACATATTAAATTACTATACTTCTTTTACAATATTATCTACTGATAAGTTGGATTTTAAAACAATAGTAGAATTACTTTGAAACAAAAGAAAAATTGATATGTACTTGTGTACCAGGTTTATTGACCTCACTTGCAATTGTGGAAAAGATGATTTTATTCTTCGGGAATAAGAATTACAAAGTACGAGGTCGATAAAAATACTGCTTATAGCTAATTTATTAAGATTGATGTATAAAAAAGGTTTTATTGTTAACCTAGTTGTCAGCAAGTTAGATTTTTTTTTTGGCATCGCTTACGTAGGGCATCTATATTTTATTTCATACTATTATTATATTTTATACTATCTTTTTATAATAATATCTTTTGTATATCATATACTGTCATTTTTGTAATATACTATATTCATTATATCATATGCTATCGTCTTAATATATTCTATACTATCCAATATTCTTTATAACCGACTTCTTCATTCTTCTTCCTTCTTTCTGTTCTGCTTCTAACTTTGCTTCTTCTTCTAACTTCTAATTCTGTTCTATCTCACTTCTTCATTCTTCTTTCATTCTTTCTCTTCTGCTACTAACTTTGCTTTTTCTTCTAACATCTAATTCTGTTATATCTTACTTTTTCATTCTGCTTTTATTATTTCTCTTCTGCTTCTAACTTTGCTTCTTCTTCTAACTTCTTCTTCTGTTCTATCTCACTTCTTCATTCTTCTTTCATTCTTTCTCTTCTGCTTCTAACTTTGCTTCTTCATTCTTCTTTCATTCTTTCTCTTCTGCTTCTAACTTTGCTTCTTCTTCTAACTTCTTCTTCTGTTCTATCTCACTTCTTCATTCTTCTTTCATTCTTCTCTTCTGCTTCTAACTTTGCTTCTTCTTCTAACTTCTAATTCTGTTCTATCTCACTTCTTCATTCTTCTTTCATTCTTTCTCTTCTGCTACTAACTTTGCTTTTTCTTCTAACATCTAATTCTGTTATATCTTACTTTTTCATTCTGCTTTTATTATTTCTCTTCTGCTTCTAACTTTGCTTCTTCTTCTAACTTCTTCTTCTGTTCTATCTCACTTCTTCATTCTTCTTTCATTCTTTCTCTTCTGCTTCTAACTTTGCTTCTTCTTCTAACTTCTATTTCTGTTCTATCTCACTTCTCCATTCTTCTTTCCTTCTTTCTCTTCTGCTTCTAACTTCTAATTCTGTACTATCTCACTTCTTCATTCTTCTTTCCTTCTTTCTCTTCTGCTTCTAACTTTGCTTCTTCTTCTAACTTCTTCTTCTGTTCTATCTCACTTCTTCATTCTTCTTTCATTCTTTTTCTTCTGCTTCTAACTTTGCTTCTTCTTCTAACTTCTAATTCTGTTCTATCTCACTTCTTCATTCTTCTTTCATTCTTTCTCTTCTGCTTCTAACATTGCTTCTTCTTCTAATTTCGTTCTATTTCACTTCTTCATTCGTCTCTCTCTTTTAATCTTATTCCTTCTATCTTCTAACTTCTAATTCTATTAAACTCCCATCTTCTTTTATTTCTTCATTCTTCTTTTAATCTACGCGTGTAATATTAGCCAACCTTCCTTCAAACAGCTATTGCTGCAACTATAATAATATTGATAATTTTTCTTTCTTTTTCTTCATTTTATTGGTCTAACTTAATATATAGTGGATATTATAACATATTATTATTTTAATATCGATATTATTATTTTAATATCTGCACCTATTCCATCAGCAAATTTTTGGAACATCAGTAAATTTTTGGTAGTAGTAGAATGTCTGCATTCAAGGCCAATCCAGTGATTGGACGTCTGAGTAGGATATAGTGGAATTAAAATTAATCAATGAATTAGAATTTTTTTTTGAGACATATAATATTTGCTTGCCCTATAACAAATCTCAACCGAACGCACATTCTTAATTAATAAAAAAAAAGCTTTTTGGCACCAAATATATCATCAATGTAGATCTATCTTCCTGGCAATCAATAAAAGTGTATTTTACATCATCACCTCTCCGAACAGGATATGTTAGAAATATTTATTATTATTAACATATATTTCAATTTATTTTTCCAATCACTTATTAACAAGTACCTCTAGATATTCATAGTTAAAAGCATTTCAATTCAAACGGTAATGGAAACGCCTATGTAACTTATGGACAGATAATGTCGAAGGCGCGTTATTATAGTATGAGCGCTAGTCATAAAAAGGAAAAGATTTTTGTAATATAATAAAATAATTAATAAACCAATAATACATTTATAATAATTTACATCATTATAATTCAGTTGTATGACTTCAATATTTTACTTCAGCTTATTCATTTAACAGCACCCAGAACTTTAGGAAGCCTATGAGCTTTTGTGCTCATTTTTCTAACGGCGTTGCTTTATAGATGCCAACTCTAAAGATGGTCCTAACTGTATTTGATGCATTTATTATTAAAATTTCTGGAATACTACTGATTTTTTATTGATGCAGCAGTGCCCAGGGTAGGGCCACTTTTGCATTGCTTCACATTGCCATCTATATTCTCAATTGAAAACCATTAATGCTTGACATCAGGTTGTCCAAGGCGGATATCAAATTTGGAACTTCTAATTGCAAACCCATAGAACGAACCACTATTTCACAGGGTATACCATTTTATGCTGTATTTTATTTAATATGGTGACTAGTCCTTCTACTAAGTGCAGGCATGCAAGCATGCATTTTTTGTAGGTCCATGATCTTTCTTCGTAAAGCATGAAATGCGCTCGTGAACATGTTATATATATGTTCATTCACATGAAGAAAAATAGTACTCACACGACTGCATCGAATCCAATAACATGGGCGGCTAAAATTTACAATTAATAAAAGATTACAATTGCAATTACAATTACAAAGATTACAAAGATTACAATTAATAAAAGAGATAAAGAAAAGTTGTATCAAATATATAGCAAAATATTGTTTGTTACTGAAACTGGCATATTTAGATTTTCTGAAACTTTAGATTTTCAATAATTTGACGATGATTTTGTGGTATTGTTGATGTTCTCTTAATTTTCTAACATGTAGTGGTAGTAAAATTGAGAGTTGGTCTTCCAGGACTGAAGGTTAATTTTGATAAAGAAAATAGAAACAGTATAAAGAGATGTTCGCACGTCTTTTCGTTTTATTATATCAGCCATGAAGGTGACAAACTTCAGGGCATTAATCTTTACACGGAATGGTTGTTACCCCAGGTAGAAGGGGTAGCGGAGTGTTTTAATTGAACTAGTTGTTCACTTCTAAAAGTAAAGTCCGCTTAACAACATGTAAATAACCAATAAAAATAAATATATCTTCTTTCATTATAACTTAGTAACAAATCAGTGATTCTAATTAGAACTGCAACAAATACATAATATACAACAAATCAGTGTTTAATATAATCCACAGCTACAAGGGTTAAATTATAACCCAACAGCCTGAATTATCGAAGGAGAGTTTTAATAATTGTCATATTCAGAAATATCGTAGAAGCTTTGGACGTAGTAACGATCACTTACTTTTCCAAAATCTAATGGTGGTAAGCTAAAAGGTTGTTTATTTATGCAAAATCACTAGTTTTGGGTTTGATACCCATCATGGCCAGTTTGATATCAAGCAGTGGTGATATTAGATCTTAACCTTTTCCATGCAAGAATTTACAAAATTGGATCCCTGATAATCAAATTTCTCGTTTTTCTGGAGTTGAAAATTGGAGATTAGTTGAATCGTTCGGGATCATTCTTTATGAATGATCACGTGATTAGCGAAAATATGGTGGGATGTGGGGAAAAGATTCTAGTAAGATATAATGTGTATTAATCTGAATGTGGCCCTCGGTTGTATTTCAAAAGTGCACCACTGATCTGTCGGTACATAAAGCGGTCACGCTTCTAAGCCGGCCGGCCGGTAGCTCGCGCACAATGCCACGAGCATATACCTTCCTCTCTAAATGCATTTCTATATCTATATACATATATACCTGTTAGAAATAGTTCCAGGTGTACTTTACTCACTTTGATACATTTTAGGAATTGTCGATTAACGCGTTCGTGGACGTGAATGCTAGAGCATTCATTTTCATTGTGTTGCAGAATTATATGGATTCTAAAGCATCCAAATTATAAGGTCAATAATTTTAGGTAAATTATTAAAGTAATGAATAACATTAATGATCAGATTAAAGATTTTCCACCAGCCCTCCTACTAAATCCTTGTACAGGTAACGTCCATCCTTGCACATCCACATTTCCGGCATGTCTTGCCTTCTATTACGCTTCTTATCTTATCGTTTAATTTATTTATTATCTCGTTGCATTTTCGCACGCCGCAGATTATTTAGTGTCAGATCCACGATAATAGGCCAAGGTAATATATTTCGGGTCTCTGAGATGCGAGATAATGTGGAATTGCCTTGTTACAAAGGCGTGATAAGTGCACAATGTTAAGTCCTTAACAAGGTGCATATTTTACATGGTCCTTAATTATCTTATATGGTCGTAAATTCGTCTCAAATTGTGGATACCTACTTAATTGTCTTTTGGTTAGCAAGGAGAAGGCGAAAAAAAATACTTGTATATATTGGCAAACAACGATAGTTATTTTTTTTACTAACAAGTTTATTGTTGTGGCCGGAATAGCTCAGTCAGTAGTGTGCCCGACTCACGACGTCAGCGTTCCTCGGATCAATCCTTGGCAATGACATAGAATTTGAAATGTTGAGTTAAAATTAAACAAAATTTGAATAGAGGAATTTGAATAAATATAATTTAGGAAAAAAGCAAGACTAGAGTATTAGAAGTATCATCAATCAATTAGAAAGAGCAAATTATCCTAAATCCAAATAATTTTAATTCAATAAAATTATGAACTCTCTAATATCTACTTTCAATGATTTTTATTTAATATTTCGTTTGAGAATCTTTTCCTTTGACCCAGTCATTGACATTAATTACTCATGTTGCTTGCATAGTTGTTGTCAACTTAAAAATATGCAAATTTCTAATTAATTTTAAAATGCTTTGCTGTTTTTGTAGTATTTTGCATTTTACAAACACGCGATTTTATGGACGACTGAACATTGTACATGGAAATGCACATGCATATTAAAAATAATTACTTCAGAATAAACGAAAATATAATAGATATTTTTTATAAAATTTAGAATAAATTGTACCCGTGATAGTAATGGTTAAGAATGTAGGCTAGCACAAATTAGTCTCGGACAGCTTGATATCAAGCAGTATGATGTCAAATATCGACTTGTTGCATTTCGTGGGCATTGCTGCCTGAGTATTAACCCTTTTACTTCTATTTTTCACATCCAATGTTATTCCATTCAATCCATTACTCTGACACAGTTCGATACAAACCAAAACTGGTTTCGACTTACGGTTTTAAATTTTAATAAATATACAGACGAATATCTCTTCGTTAAGAGTATAAGGGCCAACGAATACAACAGAAAGTTTTATTTCATCTCATCAGGAACGCAAACATATTATTGTCTGAGGAACGTAAAGGGTTTTAAAAGAATTTTTTAATTCGTTTTTACCTTGCTTCGACGCCTGACGTCTGTGAAGATCGATGATTTGTGTTTCTTAAACATTAGGCGTTTTTTTGTTAAGGAAATCTATATTAAGATTTTGTGGATGTGTAAAAAATTGAGAAAATAGAAATAACTCTCAAACTACTACTATTAGCTTCAATATAACATTATCTTTTCAATTGTTAAACTAAGAAGATCTCACTGGAGTTCTTCTTAGACATCGTTCTCAAATATTGTCAATTTAGCTTAAAGGAATAACTAATTAAAATTTATGCAAGTGATTCGAAGGCATCATTTTAGTATTGATATGTTATAATAGTTATCATGATAGTCTTCCATAATTTTGACTATTTTTTCCTCACGCTTTAGGAATCATGTTAAAATCATCTTCCGAGGATTCGTCGCGTTCCTGTTTTGTGTAAATGGAATTTTGATGTAAGTTTAAGCTTTTGTCGGTCTATTGTTAAGAGTGTGTGTTTGTGCACCCATGTGGCATATGAGAGAGGCGTAATCTGAAAATGGATGTGTGAATTCGCCTCTGTTGTTGCTTTTTGCAGCTCTTTGTTCTTGCCGACTTTGTCCTGTCTTTCACGGTGCAAGAGGGAATATTTATGTTGTCTTAGGAACTATTGACATAGTATAGTAGTGGGATATGGTCTTTTATCGTTGTTCACTGATTCATTGATCTATTTGCGTTTTATTGCAGCATTTGTAATATTTATATCTTCATTTTTTATATTTATGATCTACAGATCTCATATAGAGATGTAAAGGCATCTTATTGAAGTTTTACTATACCACTATTCGAATGCTGATATATAATGGGGATCGAAATTACTTGACAGTCGTTTATATAATTACTTGTTCTGATTGCCAATCGATGTATATAAGAAAAACAATTAGGGGAAAGTTCCCTAGTGGCGGACACCTGAGATTATTTATAAATAAATCTAAAAATATTTTACGAAATGTTTATTAAATTATGATTTATGTTAGATAACAAAGTTAGAAATCAAACTAAATTAACAAAACCGTAATCTTTGCTTTAAAAATAATTAATACTATCATTCAAACTTTGGTATCAAAAAAATATGATTTTAAACAGTGGCATCTAGTACCGGACATTTCAAAATAACCTGCATTGATCACATATGTAGCCATCTCCACACTTTGGAATGTCTGCACATGTGTGCTCTCAGCTGGAGCATTCATTATAAGATTTTTATTTTTTGACTAGAAAATACAAAAAATGGGGGTATGTAATGACCCTTAGCACTCATACAGAAGAAAATTAAAACATTAAAATAAATTACGTCAACTTTTACAAGAAATATCAATATGTTTACTGTCCGACGCTAAGGGACGACTTAGTGTCCGGTGCTAAGGGACAGACATGTTCGTTCATTTGGTGGTACCTACTAAAATTGTTTAAAATATCTAATAATATTCTACCATTTTACGGATAACAATCAAGTACTACTTTTATCATTGAAATACACTAAAATTACTTCCATTGATATTTAAGTGACGCCGTGATTTTGCGCCTAAAACAACAAGAGTTGCTCCCGCCGTGGCCGTGTGCGTCACAGGTGAGTCTTGGCGGGTGATCCTGCACCTGTGTGCACCCCGTGCCCCTTTCACTTTTATTTTGATATAAAAAGATTTATACTCGCTTAAATAATATGTGTTAAATAGAGTGTCCGGTATTAGGTGCTGTCCGGCGTTAGGGACTTCCCCCTATATCTTGTTAAACTAGGATAAACAAGCTTTATTAATTTTTATGTTGTCTTGGTTTTGCTTAGGAACTATTGATATAGTATGGTAATTGTAGATGGTCTTTTATCGTTATTTTCTGATTCATTGATCTATTTGCGTTTTATCACAAAAACGATCACGTGATTAATGGACCCCCCTTGACTTGACTTTGTAAAGACTTATGACAAACAAAATTGTCTACCTCCTCCGGTAAAGCAAAATTGTCTACCTCCCTTCGAATTGAAACCAGAGATTAATCTTCCAAAAGATGAATGCTTGCTGGATCTCTTGCTACTTTATTCCTACCGCTAATTTCGCATGAGCGCGTACCTCGATCCTTCATATAAGACGTAATACGTGATTATTGGGCGCGTAAAGTTTCTTCGTTCCTTACCTGTTCGGACGTGTTGTGTGTAATTAGTGTCTGTTTGTACCTGTTTTCTTGCACGACGCCGTTTGTGATGCATAGTCTTACCTTACTCTTGGTCTAAGTTGCCGACGACCCAGACCAAGAGTCAACGCACTCACCAAAGGTAGACAATACCGAAAAACTGACAAGTAAGTAGGTACTTTGCATCCGCGTACCTACGCAACTTGTAATGGTCTTATGCCAGGCGACGCCTAAAATTACATAAATAATAATAAGCTAAAATGTGTTTATTGAATATGTACATCAAATTATCAGATATTTTATAGAAATTTTAATAATTTACGGTACGGGAAGCTCCAGCAATTTGCCTTAAGGTACGATGCCATGCACCCCACTAGTTTTACCATGTTTCAATCTTGCCAACAATTGTAGCTATGACTTTTAATGAATACACCAGAATAAATTGATCACATACGTCCTCAAGACAAACAGCAGACTTTCAAAACGTCTCAATGTAAAGTTTCGAGAACAGTAGAGAAAATCCAATTAAACTTGGCATTGCAAATATGCAAAAGCGAAGAAGTCGAGATATAATACAGAATAATTCTGCGTCTACAAAGATCATTCATTTGAATTCCTTTATACGAATTTATTGGACATCCAATTTGAACATCTTGTTACTATTGATTACTATTTATTTTTTCTGGTCTATTTCAACATCCACCGGCTCGAGTATTTTCCTATGTTTTCTTATACTGAATTTCACTTATTTCATTGACAGGAACTAAAATATCCGGAAATTTATTCAGCGCATAGCCGAGTGCGTATATAAAAGTAAACATAAGTAAATTCTATATTTGAAAATAGAACAAGAAGTTTGTAAAACTGATGAGATCCGACAGCCGAAGTCAAAAGTATTGTATGTTGTCGTTGTCGGTGCCGACTCGGTGCTTTGCGTTTTCAAACAAGTTAATTAGAAATAGTAACGAAGCGTGAATCATTTCTATCTTTACATCTATATTATGTATTGTAAATGAGAAAAGAGAAAAAAGTGATCTCGATTATAGACATAGGAGATAAAATAGTTTTTTTTTTATTGGAACAGAGTCAGAACTTAAGAGTAACCTAAGAGGGGCGTCCATTAATCACGTGACCGATTTGTAAGAATTTTTAGACCCCCCCCCTCCCTTTTGGCGATATATGGTGATATTTAAAATTAAAAAAAAATAGATTTCAACATATCATTATGCGTTCATAATATTATGGCTTAGTAAAAAAAAAGATTCATCCTTAGTCAACAACACAATATCTTTTATCCACAAAAATAAAAACCTCAATCATTCGTTTCAATGTATTTCCATTAGTCCTTTATTTGTACGGAATTCGCCAAGGCCGGGCAAACGCGGTCGTCCAAGAAAATCTTCTGTTTTTTTGCCTCAAGAAGTCAATGGAAGAAGACAGACCAGGTAGAGTAGTCTCCTCTAAATGCGATAAACATCACTTTCGATTTTCGATATGCGAATTGTTAATTGCGTAATTTTATGTATACAGAGTCGCATTTGACCTATGCAAATTAAATGGTAATAAACCATTCATTGTGGACAATGTTTATACTGTCTAGTAGTTCGTAAATCAACACTTCAAAATTAATAGATTAGTGTTTAAATTACGCGGCGTGAAACAAGTTCTTGACAGTTCAGCAAATAGAGAATTAAATTAATATACAACTAACTGATCACTTTTCAACATATGAACCTTTTAATACTAACCTTTTATACATATTTGTATTTTATATATTTTACTTCATATAACTGCACAATCCAACTTAAGTTATAATGTAAAAAGAAATTGTTGCAGATCCCTAAATCAGGTTTATTTTTCTGGGATTTTGATGAAACTTTGCACGGTGATAGAGATAGTCAATTGAACAGTTTAAAATATTATAGTCTTGAGAAGTGGTTTAATTTATAAAAATAATTAAAGTTTGGAAAAATAGACCGCTATGTCTCATTAGTTCAGTCAATTTTCTTCTACTTTTGACTAAGAATTAATCGTACAATCGAACATTTTATTCAAATATCTTACAACTCTACACACAATAAATTGAGCTCGAACATAAGCGCAAAGACACAAAACAATTTTCTTGAATCAAGCAAGAATTCTCAGCAATTTGTTCACGAATCAGGAATGTCGTGGTACATCAGCCGTTTACATCATGCCTACCGTACTTTCCTTGAAAATTCTTGTTTATTTTGTACTTTATATATTTATCTCTGCCAGTTCTCATTTTTATCATTGCAGCAGACCGAGAAAATACTCGTTTTGAATTACGTAAAAGTGATGGATAACTCGAAGACCTCGAGGATCATTCGCCACACAGTAATTTAAATGATTGATATCGGCAATGGAAAGTTCGTATTTAACTCACATTGGTAATTGACACAAAAAAAATTACTTGTTCAAGATAAAAAATAAAGGTAAAACATAAGAAATTTAATTTATTAATTTAATAAAAGATTATTAGATAATTAATAATAAATATTGCTAAATGTAAGTTCAAGTAAATTTATTGAAAAAAACAAAGTTCAAATGTATTTAAATTGAACATAATGAGTTGAGCTTTAATGAGTTTCACTTTGAGACAAAACAGAGAAATCGTTCATTCTATCATACTTTATACCTTAATTATTGCAAAATCCAAAATTAAGTGCCTACAATCATCTAAAATGACTACCACTGGTGACAAATGACTTACATATTTGTCACCAAAATTAAAAAATGACATACCAAACAAATGACTTACATATTTGTCACCAAAATTAAAAAATGACATACCAAACAGATGGTCATTATAGGGAGATAAAAAAAATCTGCAATCATTACATAAACCAAGCTCAAGTACAATTATTGCATATTCCAAGTTCAAGTACAATTGATCCATTACCCAAGTATAATTGATACCAAGACCCAAGTTCTATTTTTCCTAAATTCCGATGTTGACACCAATGTTATCCTCACCATTTATATACTCACCATTCATAATATTGTCATATGTCTCAACAGCGAATAATACCAAGTAACTCCAAACAAATCCCATCAGAACAGATCAACGCACGAGACATTCAAAGGAGCTACTCAATTTCAAATAACCCGAGGCAAAATCCATTTCTCAGTCGGTTCTATGGAACTCTAGAAGAGTACTATAATAAAACCAACCACCAAATAAAATAAAATAACAAAGGCACAAAAAGATGCACTTGTACACAAGATGGAGAAGAATGTGTGTGGTCAAAATATTATATTATAAATCGCTTGGAGCGTGCACGGCGAGAGCAGATGAGACATAGATAGAGAGACCAAGTTGAAATCTTGAAGTCAACTTGCTGGATTTTTATGGACAAGTGAAAAATTGTGTGCGAATATTATGTATTGATGGTGTGGCAGATTTATGAGCAAATTATACTTGAGATTACATTATAAAATTATTTTACTCTTACATAGCACACAAAGTAGTGAACTACATTTTACTAACAAGGAGCACCTCAGGTTTACTCTTCTTGGATTTTGTTAAAACTTTTCTTGGTTATCTATATATATATATATATATATTAGTATCTAACCCAGAACAAAATATACAGTTAATACACAAAGAGAAAATTTGAAAGTTGAAGTAAATTATCATTTTATAGTTTTTATGTTTTATATAAAAGCAACTATAAATTAATGACTCACATATATAATAACAGTCACATGATGATGTGTACAATCATTTACCAAATACTTGCTAAACTCGGAGTTTCTAGATTCAAAACCGCCTTGGATTTCCATTCAACTATGAATAAGTTAAACAAATGTATTAATGAAGTGAAAGAGAACTAAGTTTGGCAAAACCTGAGTTTGCAATCTTCGATAGTGCTTCTTATTCATTACAAACTACATTCAGTTAGTTACGTCGTTTCCTTAGAACTTACACTTTGTGCTTACTGGTAAAAGTTTGGTTTGAAAGTACCTCATTATTTGGCTCTTTGCATGTAGTAAAAGACACATATATTAAAAGAAACATAGATATACTAGTTTAGTGCTCTAACATATAGTAGGCTTAAATCAAATAAAAGTGGGAGATATTTAAAAAGGAGGGCTGGTTTTTCTAATATTGATCTGATACAATTACCTGAGTAAGAACAAAAAGAAAATTGATTGCAACTAGGAGGTGACTTTAAAAAAGAGCAAATTGAACTTTTTCAATGATGTTTATAAGTAGATCTTTGACCACATGTAACTTCAGTCCACATCGATGAATATGTAAAGTCAGTATTTGTCCAACATTCCTGGTTCAGAATAATTCTTACTCCTCTATATATAAATCTCTCCCAACACTTGCATCTGCGATTCCCATGCGAATGTTAAAGTTATTTCTACCTTGTGTAGAAGAGAAAAAATAAATAAACGTGTAGAACTACAGAAAGCGAATCTTTTCGACTCGAAGACGACTGAGTAAAGTCAAGTTGTGCATATCGGATTCCATTCAACATTCTGCCAGTTGGCTCAAAAAATAGTAATTGTAATAATTTGATAAATTAATGATCATTGCAGTAACCAAGTATATAAATATCATAATATTACAAATGTTCTGTTTAGTTTCAGAAATGATTGCAACATAAGTTTGGGATGATCAAATAAATAAAAAGAGAGAAAATTAATATAAAAATCGTTGGCTTTAAAATTGGTTGTTTTGCAAAGGCATTTTACCTTTGCTAATTTAATAATTGTACTTGAGCTTGTAATGATTGTAGATTTTTTTTATCTCCATATAATGACCATCTGTTTGGTATAGGATTTTTTAATTTTGGTGACAAATGTGAAGCCATTTGTCACCAGTGGTAGTCATTTTAGGTGATTGTAGGTACTTACTAGGTATAAAGTATGATAGAATGAAAGATATCTGTTTTGTCTCAAAGTAGAATTCATTAAAACCCAACTCATTATATTCAATTTAAATAAATTTGAACTTTGCTTTTCAATAAATTTACTTGAACTTGCATTTAGCATATTTATTAT
>NW_020539724.1:678273-740773 GCF_003426905.1 Ctenocephalides felis
ATATAAGAGGCCTTAAAAAAGCGGTTTAATTATAAAAATTAATTAAAATTTTAGCAGCGTGCAGTATATATAGTTTGCCCCGCATCTTGCTATCAGTAGCATTAAATAAATAATCAACAATTGCTCATAATTTAGAAAAATTACATTTTACATCAGATTATATTAGTCATTTAAACAGTATTATAATATTCTAGCTACGGTAATCATAGCTTTTTTAAATGTTGAAATCAAAATACTTTGGACACAATTTTAGTACTGGTATAAATTTTTATATGAATATGTATCTTATCTTGAAAAGGTATTAAACAAAATTTTATCACGCAATAACATGATTCAAGACTAATTTTCTTAGAAAATAAATGTTAAAATATGAAAAATTTTATTATACATATTTTGTAGTAAAAGCATTTGAAAACTACTTGAGCACATTAAATATTATCCAAAATTTATTACCAGTTTCTTGAGTAGAAACAGAGATAAATGAAAAAAAAATCAAAAGAAACTGTTCCATATGCACCCCATGAGAATCCCTATTTCAAAAACCAATAATTTTTTATTTGATGCACGATGCGCTCGTAATTCTTGTGCAACATAGTAGATAGCAATGGGTACAAAATGAATATGTGTATGTATGTATATATAAAACATATACATACATAAGCATTACAAAATCATTGGAATACTATCTCCTAATTCATTCACTTTACCAGTCAGTCATGTCACTTACTTTCGTTAGTATTCACGATCTTCAAGCAAAAGTTCACTGTCCCGCGTCACTCCTCTCGGACAACTTCAAAATCCCACGCACTTTCGAGAATAAAAATTCGAAAAAAAAATACTTCTATGAACATAAATGTTTGCCCACACGCGAGCCCACGTACTAAAAACACAACATAAACAGTACATATCAAGTTGGAGGAAATGCAGGTACCCAGCGGTTTCTAATTGATTGCACCTAACCCGCTCCGACGCGTCGATCGAGGTTGGGACATCTGGTAATGTAGCCTGGCATGGGATGTGTTGGGTTAATGAAATTGTTGTTTAAATTTGGAAGATGAACGTTAAATATTAAAACAAATATTTGGGCACAATAATAAACTGAAGTGATTAAAATAGATCTTGAGAAATCTGAAATTATAAAGGTGCTTAATAATATTTAACACTATTTAGGGATCGTTCAAGTATTACGTAAGCAGATTTATCACAATTATTTACCCCCCCATCCCCCTTGTCAGCAAAGTAAGCAAAGCATTACCCCACCCCCTAATCCCATGCTTAAGTAAACATTTTGCAATTGATGTAAAAAAATAAAAATACTACCTATAACGTAATCATCATCCAGACTCCCCCGCCCCCCATGTCAACTCAAAATAAGCAAACCCCCCGCCCTCCTATAGTGCTTACGTAATACTTGAACGGCCCCTTATACCGTTTTGAATTGAAAAAGCATCTATAAGTTTATTGTTTATGCAAATTTGACGGTACAAACAACTTATTGTTAAAATATTTTTTTTCATTGTTGTTTATTTTGAGTAATAAAATACCGTTATTTACCACGCGAGTCATTTGACCCAATTAAAACTTAATAATTATTTTCTTAAAATAGTATAGAAATTCTTTGCTAATTTAACGTAAGATATCAAATTAATCAATTCATCTTGTAATATTTTTTAAGTTTGATCCTTACGCAGCAGACAGCCTTTTACGTCTTTCTTATATTAGTCTAATGGTTGATGACACATATTGAACAGACCCTCGTCTTTTACACAAAAATAATTTTTTGATTTTTTTTCCTCTAAAAGAATGTGTTCAAGCACGAGTTTTAAACAAACTGCACCAATGTGTGAAAACAAACAAATAATGATGAAGGCATATGGTTTAATTTAATTGCTTACTAAATAGATTAAATGTTAAGATTTTTAACGATTAAAGTTACTTTTATATATTTATTTAGTAACTTACTAATGTACTTCTTACTTATCGTATTTAGATCGTAATAGACAAGTCTATCTTGTACGTAAATTATTTCTCTATACGAATTTTATTACAATTAAAGAACCAGTAATAAAATATTGAGGTGAAAATTAGAATTTCAAATTATATTGACATTGAATAGTTTTATTCGCCCTAGTCTTTTTAATGCAGATTCTTCTAGTGATCTGGTGGCTGGTGCCAAGCATGAACTTCATATAAATCCTTTCTATTTTAAAAAAAATTTACATAATCCTTTCCCACTCAGCATTTTCAAATCCCTTGAGGCTGAATCGTAGAATATTTTTTATTTCGAGTGGATGCAAAACGTCTGTTTTTATGTCAAAACGTGATAGTAATGGACTAACTCAATGCATTCATTTAAGATAACAGACCTTTGCCATGGATATTGAACAGAAAATGTAATAAAAGAATTATTCATAATAAATATCAACTTGAACACATACACAACCGATTTATTAGAATAGAATTGTGTTGAATAGAAGAAAACTGCCTTAGAAAATGTCTAACTAGAATCTAGAATTAAAATGTAGGAAACTTTGTATATGGCTAGTTTGTAATAAAAGGCCAAATATATAAAAAAAAAAAAAACTTACATATCGTAGACGATTTTCGATATAATAGAATTTTTTTAATTTTAAGGATATTTTCATTAACCCATTATAACAAGAACTTCGTTTACTTTTGCTTGCCTTTATAGATAAAATACCAACATACTTTTGGTTTTGAGAAGTCTGATGTCGAGCAGTAGTGACATCAGTTTCCCTTGAAATAGAGGAAGCAATGTTGTTGTTGTTGTTGAGTAAAATAGTCCAAAAAATAGCATAGCAAAAATAGCTGCCTCAATAAATATTAAACCAATTACAGAAATTGTAGTAATAAATTTATTCCTTAGACACAACTGTTTAGGTTCCATCTGCAAAACCGACGTAGTTTTAAGTCAAATTAACCCAACAGATTATTGGACTAAGTTTTCTGATTGCTGTTCAAAAAACAAGCAATTGAAACAATAAACTTCAAGAAACAATAATATGTAGTAATGGTATTTAACATTTGAAGACGTTCAAATGTACAATATTTAGTCACATTTACTATGGAAAAATAGGCTTCTATTAAGGACAATGATTTGATTAAAGTAAGTTTAGGTAATCCAGGACCCTAAAAATGAGGACTTATCTATTTCCCTATCACATTTATCATTTATCACTAATTAACACTGTCAATATTCTTTCCAGGAAAAATCATTCTCCATACATTCCTGTGTCCTATATATGGAATGATATAGCATTTATTCGATCATTAAATACTCATATGTTACCACAGTTATGTACGAGAAGCCAAGTTAATTAATTATTATTGTAATTAGCAGTTGCAACTCAGTTTATTTATCGTCATGCGTTATAATTATCAATTTTGATGTAGTACTATGCGATTAAATCCAAGTTTAATTGTGGTGTACTGCAGAAATGACATTATAAAACATTGGTTTGAAAAGTTTTAATTAACGAATATTTTGATTAATAATGTTGGAAAAAAATATTACAGGCAGTAAACAAAAAATTATAAATCATATAGATATTTTAGCATTTCCCCAGGTAGATCAGTGGTTTGAACTATTGCAAGTTCTACTGAATTTGATACCAGGAAAAGTTCAAAATCTATCAAAAAAAAAACGCCAAAAAGATAAGTATCTACTACTAATTTACCACCTAATAGCAAATGATGTTATGTAGGTCAATACTGAAGACATTTTAAGTGCTAAGTCAGTATTTTCCTAACATTACCTATCGATTAGTGTAATATTTCAATGAATAAATTATTAGTAAAATTATTGACATATTACAAAATCCTTAGCACAGATTCTCTGAAAGCATTTGATCTTTACAAAGTATCATTATCCTGTCATCGATGTGAAATTATTATGTAATTATGGATTAGTAACGCCTCGTTATGGACTATTAATTCCACTATCTAATAATAATATGGAAATTGAGATAGAAATTAACTAACTCGATAATAAAGTTCTGATAGATATATAATATAGTTGCATAAACTAATGGAAACCTTTCATGAAATAAAGTTTAGTTCTTTGATAGTCAAAGCTTGAATAAAAAAAATAGTTACATAATTTATTTTGAGCATAAAAAAATCACTAATAAATCTAGCAAAAATATAAATGATTTAACCCTTGAGTTGCCATCTAAAAACAGTGTATTACGAGGAGTTCAAGCACAAATTCAACATCAAATGGTTGTTCAAAAATGAGAATAAAAAAAAAAATTGTGTATTCGATTCAGACTTCTGAATAGTAATTAAACTATTCATTTTATTCAAAAAAAAATTAAAATTTTGAAGCAAATCGAACAAAATTACTCACAAGATATTATTGACTTAGATTGTTGCTGGAAGTAAACTAAAAAAAAATGTGAAATAAAAATTTTGCAGGTATTGTCTCTAAAACTGATGTCTCTGTATATTATATATATTAAATTATTTATTCCAACACATTACGACAAAACCTTAAAATTCTTATATAAAAAACAGAAATTAAATAAAATTAGTGCTATCGTCCTCTAGTAAAGCAAAAGTTAACTTTTCCCAGAATAATATATAGAACGCATATAAGATGCCTAGAAATATATGTATTTTAACTAAATCCTTCTAATAAATCAGATTTTGTTTGACGTTTCTGTCTGATCACTGAACCAAAGAAAATCTTATTTTAGAGAAACATTCTTTATTATACCATATATGATTATTTTGACCTACTGGCACATATTATGCACCCTGGGGTTTGTATTTTTTGGGGATAAACTACCATCATTGCTGGTATATTGTATGAAAATAAAAAGGGAGAAATTCATATATACATTCATACATATACATTCATACATATATATATATATATATATATATATATATATATATATATAATATGAAGTATAATAATGTACAAACCAAAATTCTAATATATTTTGTATTTATTATAAAATTTGAAGAGGCATAGTAATTTGTATAAGCAATGACTCAGTACATATTGAAGCCGAATAGAATATATCAAGAATGAGCAACCACCGGCCTGCGGGTTCCTTAAATATTATTTAACAACTTTCTACCATTAATAAATTAATTATAATCTACTTTATGATTACATTTTCTTTATATATGAAATATTTACTTTTTTTAATTTTAAGTTTTTATATTATGTTTAATTGTGTCCCTGTAAATTAATTTGTATGATTGTAATAGTAAGCTTGGTAAATTGAAATGTTAATCGGGCCTCAAAATTTTAAATTTTAAATGCTGGCCCTGAGTTAAAAAGGTTGCTCATTCTTTGAATATGCAGTGGTAAGATTTAGTTGTCTTTCTGAAAATTAATATTAGTTAATTTCAAAGTATTTCTTATTCTTATTAATTATATAATCTTATTTTTTTAAATATGGAGAAATTCGAAAAGGAAAATTTTCGTCAAAAAGACTGACATGTATAAAAAATGATATATTACTTATCTTATAGAAATTGCTTCAATATTTAACAAATAGTAAAAAAAATATCAAAAATTTAGATGTTACTGTAAATGTATGTTCTTCAATGACCACATATTCATTCAAACCAAATTGCATAACATTTCCTTTACTTTGTTCTAAAAATCCAACACAATGTTGAAGGTACTATTTCGGCACAAGGTTGATTTGGTGATTGCACGTGCAAATTTGATATGCCAATTAACAAGTATTAAACTCATTCATTTTAAATTAAATTAATTGTAAAACTGAGAAGATTTCATTGGAGTTCTTCTTAGACACCGCACTTATATATTGTCATTTTAGCTCTTAGGAATCTTTATGTATTTCTGATTGCTAAATAAAACAGAGTTAAAAAAAATTTAAAATGAATAAATTAATTAGGTTATGTAGAATTTTACTTTTAGACAAATTGCGTGAACGATATGTGAAAATAATACTTTATAATCATGTACTTAGATGTTCAAATGCACATACTTATGCGTCTATGGTATATGTGCTAAAAGTGTAGCTGATTATTCCAAATTTTAATTAATATTTATAATAAAACCACTTCACATTTCAAGATATTCAAGACCATAAACTAGCTATGCAAAGTTGATTAAATACAATATTTGTTTGTGGAAAAATCCATTCCAAATTCACCTGTTGAAAATACATAACAGCAATGCCATCTGACTACTTTCAACTCATTTTTAAAATGAAAACATAAAATTGTATTAAGAGTCGATTTTATTTCATTCTTAACATGACATTCAAATTATACAAAAATTATAAGTGGAAAATATTACAACTCGACATTTATTGATCATTTTCTCATAAATTGTATGGTCATCTGATCGCCTAGTGGATGGGGCTCATTAGGGTCCAATGGCGCCATTGTAACAAGTTGCTTCGGATGGTCCTATGTAAAATACCTTTACATAATATATTTATGTAAATAATTAATTGTACTAAATAATAATTATTAGTGTCGATTGCACATGAAATTATGCGCACTCGTTTTTAAATTTGCACTAAGGATCATAACCTATGTAGGAACGCCTAGGAGAATTTCAATATTATTTGATCTTTACACAGCTGCCTTTAAGATTTTTTACACATATATCAAAATTAAAATTGAAAGCAACATATATAGTAATAAAAACTTCTCAAAAAGTTAAGAATCTAGAAGGAATCGTATATATGTCTTACTCAACCATGTTGGAAGCATCACTTCAATAAACGAAACACTCTCGGACTTCGAGTAAATGACAAACGTGTCTTTCTAACGCAACCTTTTGCAAATTAAATTAAAAGTATGACTTCAATAATATATTCTGATATTTAATTAACCTTTCGATACACGTGTAAATATTTTTGGCAAGCCCCGCTCCACGCGTCGGTATGTAATCCTCATCGCAAAATTCTTGAAAATTTTAATAAAAAAGATTTAATATAACTTAATTTAAAAAGTTTAATTTATTGCCTATATTTGATCACCATTTCAAACAATCTAAACATGTAAAAGTACAATTCGCCATTTTGGAGACGACGCCATCGTAATGGCGCCTATACTTGTTGTTCGTGCTGAAATGCCGCGCACATGTAACGAAAGGTTAAATAAATGCTTATAATAAAACAAATATATACTATCTAAATGTTATATACTCACAATTTTTGTATATATCGATCACAGAAATGCAATAATTAACTCGCCAAACTAGTTGTAAAAATACAATAATTAATTATTTTCACTATAAAATTATGTGCTGGAACTCCTCCGGTTACTTGAACACCTTTCGGATTACGCAGCACTATGACCCGAGCGTCTCTTTTGGCGCTCGGGTCATGCGCCTTGTAATGCCTACTGGATGTAAGCACCAAATGAAAGAAGTACTGCGACAATGGCCACGATTTCGGGATTCCATAGATCAACAATGCGCCAATGCAAAGATAGGTAACTTGTAAACAAAATATCGATACTATATCGATACACAACTGCCCTCTGCATTTGGTTTTAATACCTATCTACAATATTTTTTGTGTACTCTTTGGACACTGAGTTGACAGTATCTGGTAAATAAGTAACAATGGCGCGTAAATGATCGGTCAAGGTATATTATGTAGATATCGCAAAATTATAAATAACTGGGTGTACCTGCGACTTCGTTCACGTAGAATATAGTAGAAAAGTCAATTTTTTTGCAATTTTATGATAATTGCTATTTATAATATTTAAAGTATTTTGTATTAGCTATATTGAGGAAAAATCTTTATAAACAATATTTGTGGTTTCTTAGGCTAATTCAACATAACTTTTGGCCTTTCTCGTGTTTTTAAAGATGAGATTTGACTTTCTTTTTAGTTATTTATGTATATGTATAAAATATTGTACATTTTGTAAGTAGTATAAAATACGCCATAAAGCCAAAACTTACAAAATTGTCTCGAATCGCATTTCGCTTGAAAATTATTACTGCATTAACTAAAAATACTTATAAAATAGAATATATCCACATAAAAGGTACCTTTATAAAAGTATGTGTTTATTTTACTTGGGGACCCTAGAAAATAAATTCTGCAAAGGCACTTACAAACAGCTGCTTCAACGTCGACTTCCTCAGATGCGGTAATATAAAATACTGTTTCGAAATAATAAAAATGGTACTAACTCCGACTTGAGTTAAATGTTTGAATTTGGAGAAAACGAGGAAAAAACAGTACGACAATGTTACAGTAGAGGGTAAAATAAAAAAACGTAGAGTTTTGGTAATCGACATATTTAGCAAAACAATCAAAACCTAAGAAGAGACTATTTTTAACTATCGATTTATTTTTGTGGTTAATATTTAACTTAACTGAATTTGTTATGTTCATCATTTTAAGAGGTCAATTCTCCGAAAAAAATTTAAATGTTATATTACAGGTCTATAATCGTATGAGTTGGTGGTCACAAATTGTCAGAAGGCTATGTATTTTAAAACATATTTATTAACTTTGGGTATATTTCAGATAGTGTTATCAAAGTGGCACCAGAAAGTTGCACTTATGGTAAAATTGCTATTTGACATTTGTGCCTTTTGGAGGTTAGGCATTAAGTGTAATTGTTGGCTTTTTAACTGTTGATAGACCATTAACAAAACATTTCTTTGTCATCCCAGAATTGACCTCTATATGTACATATATGTATATTGGAATATAAATAGACAGTACTTTACAATAAGTAAGGTACAGTAAGACAATTTTGAAGCAGAGTCTCTAGGAAATTTTTTGAAGGCTCATTGATAAATGTAAAAAAATTATAAAAGTCTGTTTAAAATATTCAAACCTTTCAGGAGCAGTAAAACCGTATAGGATGAGAAGTAGAATAATCAAAAACACTTACCTGAAACAAAAAGAAAATATGGTTAGATACATAAAAATTAAGAATATAAATAAATTGAATATCTACATTTAAATCACCAAAATGTGATAATCAAATTAAGGGCTCATCAAGGACACGTACAAAAAACGCTCAGATTCATACAATGGCATAGAAATGTTACGTTTCAAAGAACGCCACAATATTCATCCATAAATTAATTTTTTATTACCTCGGTTTAAATAGAATTGTTCAAAAAGATATTAGTGTCAAATTGCTATTCTTCGAAGCGTTCATTCTATTCTTGCCGTTTCATAAACCGCGAATGTTTCATATATTTCTCGTTATTATTGTTAGGTCGGTTGCGGCCGAGAAATGTGTGTGTGTTAAGTTATTACGTTTTCAGAATTACGGTACTGACCGTAAACCATGAAATATGATACCAAAAACACCATCTCTTTATGATTTTAATGTTGCCCAGGCTCATGGAAGAGCATTTTCCGCTTATCGAAGGATTTATTTAATGAATATGGTAGGATTAACTCGAATTATCGCCCAAGATGGTGAGACCGTCTTTCAAGAGGCGAATTTGAAAATCTTGTGAAACTACTTATTATGGGCTTTTAAACAGAAGTTCCAGGTTCGATCCCCACCTCGGGCAGCCTGATATGATGATAGTATTAGTAGTACTTCAGACATATTTCACTTACAATTTACTTGTTAGAAGGGCAACGCATAATTAGCTATTATTTGGAACTGTCTAATGTTTGCTCCTAATAATAAGTGTCACAAAGGATGAAATAGGTCACCAAAAATATCTATTGCACTGATAATTATATTTTGATAAAATTAGTGCGTCATTGCCGTAACAGGAGTATCCAAGAACAGGTCCATAGGTTTAAGATTTGGAAGGTCATTAAGTTGGTAATTTATTTATAAAAAAATGGTGTTGCGGTATACCAAAAGTTACTTAAAACTCAATTAAATTAATGAAGATACTCAATATACAGCAAAATTAGATTTTCATACAGAGCTATCACACCGTAAAAATTTCAAACAATGTCGCCTCGCCAGCGTCCATTGTGCTAGTGATTTACATTAAAATAAAAATCATTCCATATTATTTTGACCTAGATTTTCATTAGAATCATGTTTTCTTTAAAACAAGTTTTATAAAATATGCGTTAAAGAATGAAAGAAGTCAAATTTGTAAATGACTGATTTATGAACAGAAGACAGAAGAGTATATATACAGAAGTATTAGTCTTAATGGTACAACCACATAGTATTTTTACATTCGCCTTGAATTCAAAAATAACTGGACCGTTTTAAAATTTATCACATAAAACAATTCAAAGAAATTTATAGTAGTCATTAACGCTTAACGACATATTTTTTGCCTGATGCCCCGGAATTACCGTTGCCGATTCCCGGAGCGTCCATCGAAAACCCTAAAAAGTTAAATTATTTCGACGGCCGGTTCAGTTAATATATTATTTTTGTTCGTTGAATGAGTAATGAAGGAAAATCGTAATTATGCAAATTAAAATTTCGGTGATTTGAATTATTAAAATTGATTATATTAAGTGCAGTAAATCAAACGTGTTATGGTACAAGAGCTCCGGGACCGGTAACAAGGACAGTTATAATTAGTAATGAGTTGGAATTAATTTATTAATATAAAGTGCATTAAATCATACAGAAAAAAAAACAAAAAAATTATTTTTGCAGATTTATTTTCTTTGCAGATTATGTGCTGCTGATTAACTGAGATGCACTGATCATGGAAAAAGTCATTAGTTTTAGTTAAAACAAATCTGTTCAAACCAACAAAAACAAAACTCAAAAAATAACCGATGTTGAAATATACTAAAGATGAAGAAAACATTGACAAAATCCATGTGGTTGCTCTGCAGTCAGGCGTCTTTCTTAGGTTGTCAGATAGAAAATCTAACCTAGAAACCGTACAAATGTCAAGGATCTTTCTGACTCAGCTTCATAACATACTTTCGTAGCAGTTTATGTCTGAAACGCCTGAATTCACAGGAAGTACATGACACTTTGACAGTATTCAGTATAATTCAGAAGCATAAGTTGGAGCGTTACATGGCCTTGCCATAACATTGATCTGTTACTACTAACAAAGAGAACCTCAGGATTACTCTACTAGGATTTTGATAAAACTTTGCATGGTGATAAAATTCATAGTCAAACATAACAGCTTAAAATATTATAGGCCTATGAGAAGTAATTGAATTATAAAAATCAATTAAAGTTTTATTTTTTTTTAAGTAAAATAGATACCAAGTATATACAACATGTTTATCAAAATAAAGCACTTTCCTTAATTTGATGTTTATTAAATCATATATTCATAATCTTCCTAATTTTTTCAGTACCTCATATCTAAATATTTATCATTACTCGGTTAAAGAAAGTTCCTCTCTTCTTTACGACCTTCCTGTCCTATAATTTTCACAACTTTCTTCCTTAAATAGAGTATTTGGGGAACCCCTATGTGGTCTATTTTTAAAACCAGAAGCAGCACGCGTTCGGTACGTCTCTTTAAAACCAGATGCCATATATTTTTGGAAATTCCATCGATCCGTTAAACAAAACGGAAACTGTTTATGAAATTAATGATGACTGACGATGAATTTATTCTGTGCGTGTGAAAGTACGAGAAGTAATTATATATGCATGTTTGGTTTGAATATTGCCGCCAAATATAGAGAAAAGTTGTGGGAAATTTAAATGAAAATGGAGTGTCTGGCCATTGGTAATTGATATTGAACCTGCAACGTTGGCAGACTGTCTGTATTGAGCTCTCATTATTGCCATTAGTAAAGCCATCAAAAAACAATGTCTAGTATCTAGTATTTCACCATTCCTAGTTCGCAATAATAAATATTTTATTCATCACTAGGGTTTGCAAAATGTAGATAAAAGCTTAAATTCAACAGAAAATCATGTTTCTAGGGAAATGCCATCAAACACAACAAAACATTGAAGAAGGGTGCTACCCTTATATCAAAACGTCATGCACGACAGCATGTGCATCATCCCCTACTGTCACTATCGATATTTAAAACATACTCGATTTAATAGATAATGGAAAATTTGTACAAGGTTCTAGAATAATTAATACTAATTGAAAATTGTAAGTTGAAAATGAAAATAAAATTCATATGACTATTTTAATCAGGTGCTGGCCAACAATATTTTCGAAGTATACTTGTTCTATTTGTATGTAGTATATTTTATGTAGTAAATATTTCTCTCCAAGGAAAACAATTCAAGTGCACTTGATGCATTCATTTATTCAGATGCATCAAAAATAAATTATACCAAGTCTCCAGACTGTACTCAGAGGTGCGTTAACGAGCATAACAAACAGAAATTTAAATTTCGAATACGTTTCAAAAGTTAAATATTAACACGGCTTTTTCTGTAAATGCCAAATATTGACATAATATATATATATATATATATATATATATATATATATATATATATATATATATATATATATATCTAAAGCTCGCACACAAAAGAATATATACCTAACAAAAAATAACATAAATCTTTAGCAAACATACTGAAAATGAACATGCAAGAATATTTAATGAGAAAACATTAGAAGATAAAATTTCACTTAATGAAATAATGAAAAAAATATTCGATATTGGTATACTATCGAATTGAAAAAGTTTCCAAAAAATTGGATGTAAACAGATACGAGTACACCTATAATTCATTTTACTATTGTACCTACAAATATAATAAAATTCTTAGAAATATGAGATAAGTTCCTTCATTCTAACTCCGCTTGATTAAGTTTTGTTACAGTATTCATAATAATTTATTTGAAAAAATTTAAGATTCCTCGATTATTTTATTACCACTAGTTTATTATCATTCATTACATCTTTCATTAAAACTTTTCTCGTAGAATTATAATAATTTATATGTTCGGTCATAAAACTCAATAATCAATATAATCAAAGCCATACAAAGTTTTATTAATAAAAAAGTCAATTATCCCGAAGGAATTACGCTTTATAGTATTATTTTATTATCATCCTGCCAATATGAAATATTTAACTCAACACTGGCGAAGCATTAAAAAGTTTACGATTGCATTTAAATTGTATTTTCTAGAGAAACGTTGAAATGAAACAGTTAAATAATGAAAAAAGCGGATTCGTTTATTGAATATATAATTATATTCTGGTTGTAAAATGATAATTATATACACAGATTGTAAATGGATGTGAAGTAGGACAAGAATTGCCATGAGATCGATCTTCTATTAATTTAGAATCATCATTTACTTATTGCTTCATTACTTTCCACAGTATCAATCATTCGCGTGTCTGCTAACAAACATTTACTATAAGATCGTTAAAATACTATTTTATTTAATTAAAACACATAATTGTACAGTCGGATTCATATGATGTACACGTTTTATACGTGCAGACAATATTGCGTGTTGTATGATAATACGAAAAAGTTACTCTCATGATGAATAGTAATTATGACCTATGCAACACAACATTTCTGAAGTCATTAGCAAGGTTAGTGACTACATGTAAAATTTTACATTTAAGTTAATGCCGTTACAAGGTTTGAAATATTTAGAAGCACCCACGAAAAGTTGACCAAGGGCTGGTAAAGGACTCATAGAGACATTTTTTTACATTTTTCTTGAGTGAGGCTTAAGGCTCAAAAACTAGTCGAGTTAAGAATTTTTACACCAATATTTGAAAGTAGAGGGAAAAATGTATAACCAGCCATCACTTTGATTCTTTCGACGTGATATCAGGAGATAAACGACAAAGTTTTGCAAAAATTGTATTTGAAATGTAGAAAGATCAAAAACAAACATCCAGAAGCTGCCAAGATCCAATCAATGAGAAACTTATTAATGTAAACCAAAAATATATTTAGTGAGTAAATAAATTTCCTATCATGAATATACGTCTATATTTATTACATTTCAAAATTTGATTTAACATTTAAAATCCTTTCTTAATCCGGCTCTGTCAATTACCATACCTGTCCATCCACCATATGTACAGATTCACTCGCGTTATCAGGGGTACTTACTGGTTTGAATGAAAGAATTAACATTGCTCAACGGTTATATACAGTTCCCTGTAGAATAACACCAGGGTAGAGAGGAAAATTTTAATTATAATTATTTCTACCACTGTTGCCAACACTTTTAGGGTGTGACCCTCAAAAAATCGTTACGAAATCCACGTCAAGGTGAGCTGGTAGGTACAACAATGTGGCATACTCGAAAAGGAATAAGAGTTGTATATTCATTTGTAAAAGAATGACTAATGGTAGTTGAGAAAACTGATACTAACTGGTTTATGCCCATTGCTATATATATTTCCAAGCAAGAACTGATGTCACTACTGCTTGACATCAGGCTGTCCGAAGGGAATCTCATCGGACATCGGTTTCCTTTTCTTGGCCATTTCAATTTCCCTGTACCATTCATGTTTCTTTTATAATTCTAATACTATTATTAAAAGATTTACTTTTATATTGCGGTGTTTGAATGAAATAACAAAAGATCGTAAAGAATGAAAAGCAATTATAAAACAATGGTGAGGAAATTATGATTTTGCTCTCTATATCCTTGAAAAAATAATTTTAACGGTCGGTTGTTCTTCACAAAAGCCATTCCTCGATTTTATTCTCTCGCAATCGTAAAAAGCGTTAAAATACAAATTGATTTGTTCTTTGAATAATAATTCTTTGGAATCATAATGTTTTATTATTTAATTAATTCTGCATTAATAAAACATATATATTTATGAATCGACATATGATGGATAGATGGTAATATTTAAAACATAAGCAATGCAAGTTTTAAATACGAGATTTTAAGTTAAATAGATTTTAAAAGATACAAAAGGCTCTAAAAGGTTAATTCAAATAAATGATTCTGAAAACATTGCTTAACTACTTGTAATTCTCAAAAAGCGAGGAAGTATCATTTGTTTTGTTGATACTGTTTTTGTATATTTTAATAAAGCACGATTCTGAAATGCGACTCTGTGACGTCGAAATTTTAAATTAATTTTAATACTCGATACATATTTACTGTGAAATAACACATCATAATAACACATAGATACATATTTTAAAAACCTTAACAAACCTTAAGAATTTTCTTACTCATAGATCAGTTAGTATAAGTTAAAAAGCTGATTTATTTATTATGATCAGATTGCATATTCAAATGCAACTATATAAATGATTTATCTAACAGTAATAAAATGCAGATTTTTATTATACTTTTTTTTAATCCCCGTGAGATGTTATCAATGACATTTCCCTGATTTTATTGCATCAAATTACCAATATCTATAACAGGCGGTCTATTACAAATGCCACAAATCGTGATCATTTGGCATATTGTAGATAGTTATTCGAGATCTGTCTATATTATAATACCGTTTTAGATTTACCCATGTCAGATGTTTAGTTTAACATTGCTAGATGTATTAACTTTCGTTTAAAGTGGAAGATACATATCAGTCAATCTGTCTTTGTAATAATAATGCGGTGGCGGACGTAGCTCAGAGGTAGCATGTCCGACTCACATGCCGGAGATCGATGGTTCGACTCCTGGCGCTTCCAAATAATTGTTAATTTGTAGAATACGAGAAAAAATAGAAGTAAATAGGAAAAAAGAAGTTTAGAAGATGAGAAGAACATATTGAGAAACAAGAAGAAGAATGAAAATTGGATGGAAGATTAGGATATAAGAAGAGATAGTATATATATGATGAATGTATAAGAAATATATATGTAAGAATTGTATAGAATATGATGAAGAATAAAATGAATAATGTATGTGGCTAAAATGCTGTAAAGCGGAGGCCAAAAAAAAAAATTAAAAAAAAAAAAAAAAAAAAATAATGCGATACATCATAGGAAAATACTGTTAGGAGATTGATCCATGGAAGATTGCATTTTTACCTATTGATGGTCTCTCAATGTCAAATAGAATTTAGAATTAAAGCTGCACTCACATAGCAGTTAACAAAAAAAAACTTAATTCAATTGAAAATATTTTCATCGAATCTATGATAGTAACTTTACTTTATATGGTCACAGTCTGGCGACTAAATTTTTTAGGGCCAGGAAGTAAATCTTTAAAACAAAATTGATAACATATTTTTAAATTAAGGAAAAATCAGGAACAATACAAAATTTATAATGTAAAAATACTCAATTACTAATTATTTAGTAATAATTAATCATCCCAAAAAGACTATTTTCTGTTATTAAATAATAACTGTTAATTGAGATGCATGAGGAGCAGTTATCTTCCTTCCTATATCTCTTAACGATTATATAAACACATTAATGTCGGTTATTCGTAATTGATAATGTGATTAATTAGTTACTAATTATTGAAATTAATTTGCAATTATCAGTAGTTAGACAAATTAATTTCGCCAGTGGTGGCCAACATTTAAATTAAAAGAGTAAGCAAACATTTGTTGTGGTTTTTGCCTTTAGAAATTGCTAAGCCTTGAAGTTGTTGTTTATAGAAAAAATAAATTTTTACTCATTCGCTCCTTTACTCTTTTACTTGTTCTTCTCTCTTTTTCTTGTTTGTTTATTCATTCCCTCGTTTAATTTGCTCTTGTTCATTCTCTCACTCGCTCAATCATTCGCTCATTCGCTCTTTTACTCATTCGTTTACTCTTTTACTCGTTCTTCTCTCTTTTTCTCGTTTGTTTATTCATTTCCTCGTTTGATTTACTCTTGTTCATTCTCTCACTCACTCAATCATTCGCTCATTCGCTCTTTAACTCATTCGCTCCTTTACTCTTTTACTCGTTCTCTTATTTAATCATTTTCTCACTTGATTATTTATCTACATTTGTTCATTCATTCATTTATTTACTCATTTATTCAAGTAATAAAATAATCATATTATTACTCGTAACTGTAACTTATAAATTGTACCAAAGATCAAATTATTTTTTTTTGCTTCTGTGTAAATCAATCCAGCTCTGTAAAAATATCTAATCGACCGTCGACAGCATGCTCATTTAATACAATGGTGTAATTTGAGTACGCAGACACGAAGACTCCTGTCATTTTATGCGTATACAAGTTATTTTCCTTTTTTTGCAAACGTTTCGAATTCTTGACGTCGCCATGGTCAGATCTAGTGAACCGTTCAACAGTGGCCGTGAGCGCCAGCTGCAAAATGCCAGACCCTTTCTAGAAGGGCATTTACTTGAAACAAGTTTATTTAAAAAAAATAACGATGAAAAACAAGATCAATTGAATGTAATTGGTAGAAAGATTGATGTCGATTGTATGAGGAAAAAATAACTTTCTATAAAATATGATACTATGCTGGAGAACTTCTGTTTGTGGACTAAAAGAAAACGAACAAATTCAGAAAAATCATATGAGAGCCCTTGAAGAGCAAAAAACAAAATTATTAATGATATAGTTAAATCAAATAAATAATAATGGTAAAAGACTATGGTAATTTTTTTTTTTAATTTACCACATGCAGTATTAGTGGTATATTTTCTATTACGATATCAAAGTGTAAATATGATGGATTAGTATTTAATTTACTTTGATTGTGATAGATTATTTACGTAGTTTTAATTAATTGTAGCTATTTTTCACCGAATGGAATTACGATGTTAGTCTAATTTATGGAATATTCAAATGTATCAGAAAAAATCATAGAGTTCATTAAAACCTATATTCAATTTGAATGTAATCAGTTTCAGATTAGGCTAGCACTTGCAAAGAATACCAATATGCCCCATGAACATTTATATGTGGCATGCTTTGCAGTTGGTAAACCATCCATATAATGTGTCGAGCCAGCTAGTATATATATACATATATAAATATATATAAAATAAAAAATGACACTCCTTAATGATTTAACTTTTATGAATTCAAACAAAGATTTTTTTTGTCTATCTAACCAAAATATATTCAGGACCATTATTCAAAACTTCTGAGAAAGCAAAAAAAAAAGAAAAAAAACCTCACTAAAAGTGTTTTGAATATTACCAATGGTCATTTGTGAAGTATCATGTTAACACTACAAAAACTTAAGTGGATAATATTGAGAATTTTTGGCAATTATTTGTTCTTGGACTGGGAGAATTTCTTAGAAGTAAAATTTAAATATTTGTTTTAATTTGAGAAAAAAAGTTTTAGCACTCTTACTATTCCGGAAAATAAGACTTATTCAAGATAACAAGGAAAGGTAAAACATAAGAAATTTAATTTATTAATTTAATAAAAGATTATTAAATAATTAATAATAAATATTGCTAAATGCAAGTTCAAGTAAATTTATTGAAAAGCAAAGTTCAAATTTATTTAAATTGAATATAATGAGTTGGATTTTAATGAATTCTACTTTGAGACAAAACAGATATCTTTCATTCTATCATACTTTATACCTAGTAAGTACCTACAATCACCTAAAATGACTTCCACTGGTGACAAATGGCTTACACATTTGTCACCAAAATTAAAAAATGCTATACCAAACAGATGGTCATTATATGGAGATAAAAAAAAATCTACAATCATTACAAGCTCAAGTACAATTATTAAATTAGCAAAGGTAAAATGCCTTTGCAAAACAACCAATTTTAAAGCCAACGATTTTTATAATAATTTTCTTTCTTTTTATTTATATGATCATCCAAAACTCATGTTGCAATCATTTCTGAAACTAAACAGAACATTTATAATATGATATTATATTTATATATTACTTTACTGCAATGATCACTAATTTATCAAATTATTACAATTACTATTTTTTGAGCCAACTGGCAGAATGTTGAATGGAATCCGATACGCACAACTTGACTTTACTCAGTCGTCTTCGAGTCGAAAAGATTCGCTTTCTGTAGTTCTACACGTTTTATTTATTTTTTCTCTTCTACACAAGGTAGAAATAACTTTAACATTCGCATGGGAATCGCAGATGCAAGTGTTGGGAGAGATTTATATATAGAGGAGTAAGAATTATTCTGAACCAGGAATGTTGGACAAAATACTGACTTTACATATTCATCAGTGGACTGAAGTTACAAGTAGTCAAAGATCTTTTTATAAACATCATTGAAAAAGTTCAATTTGTTCTTCTTCAAAGTCACCTCCTAGTTGCAATCAATTTTCTTTTTGTTCTTACTCAGGTAATTGTATCAGATCAATATTAGAAAAACCAGCTCCTCCTTTTTTAAATATCTCCCACTTTTATTTGTTCTAAGCCTACTATTTGTTAGAGCACTAAACTAGTATATCTATATGTTTCTTTTAATTATATGTGTCTTTTACTACGTTACATGCAAAGAGCCAAATAATGAGGTACTTCCAAACCAAACTTTTACCAGTAAGCACAAAGTGGAAGTTCTAAGGAAACGACGTAACTAACTGAATGTAGTTTGTAATGAATAAGAAGCACTATCGAAGATTGCAAACTCAGGTTTTGCCAAACTTAGTTCTCTTTCACTTCATTAATACATTTGTTTAACTTATTCATAGTTGAAATGGAAATCCAAGGCGGTTTTGAATCTAGAAACTCCGAGTTTAGCAAGTATTTGGTAAATGATTGTACACATCATCATGTGACTGTTATTATAATGTGAGTCATTAATTATTATAGTTGCTTTTATATAAAACATAAAACTAATAAAATGATAATTCACTTCAACTTTCAAATTTTCTCTTTGTGTATTAACTGTATATTTTGTTCTGGGTTAGATACTAATATATTTATATATATATATATATAGATAACCAAGAAAAGTTTTAACAAAAACCAAGAAGAGTAAACCTGAGGTGCTCCTTGTTAGTAAAATGTAGTTCACTACTTTGTGTGCTATGTAAGAGTAAAATAATTTTATAATGCAATCTCAAGTATAATTTGCTCATAAATCTGCCACACCATCAATACATAATATTCGCACACAATTTTTCACTTGTCCATAAAAATCCAGCAAGTTGACTTCAAGATTTCAACTTGGTCTCTCTATCTATGTCTCATCTGCTCTCGCCGTGCACGCTCCAAGCGATTTATAATATAATATTTTGACCACACACATTCTTCTCCATCTTGTGTACAAGTGCATCTTTTTGTGCCTTTGTTATTTTATTTTATTTGGTGGTTGGTTTTATTATAGTACTCTTCTAGAGTTCCATAGAACCGACTGAGAAATGGATTTTGCCTCGGGTTATTTGAAATTGAGTAGCTCCTTTGAGTGTCTCGTGCGTTGATCTGTTCTGATGGGATTTGTTTGGAGTTACTTGGTATTATTCGCTGTTGAGACATATGACAATATTTTTTTATTATAAATGGTGAGGATACAGTTGTGGTCAACATCGGAATTTAGGAAAAAAATAGAACTTGGGTCTTGGTATCAATTATACTTGGGTAATGGATATATTGTACTTGAACTTGGAATATGCAATAATTGTACTTGAGCTTGGTTTATGTAATGATTGCAGATTTTTTTTATCTCCATATAATGACAATCTGTTTAGTATGTCATTTTTTAATTTTTGGTGACAAATATGTAAGTCATTTGTTTTGTATGTCATTTTTTAATTTTGGTGACAAATATGTAAGTCAATTTGTCACCAGTGATAGTCATTTTAGGTGATTGTAGGCACTTAATTTTGGATTTTGCAATAATTAAGGTATAAAGTATGATAGAATGAACGATTTCTCTGTTTTGTCTCAAAATGAAATTCATTAAAGCTCAACTCATTATATTCAATTTAAATACATTTGAACTTTGGTTTTTCAATAAATTAAACTTGCATTTAGCAATATTTATTATTAATTATCTAATAATCTTTTATTAAATTAATAAATTAAATTTCCTATGTTTTACCTTTCTTTTTTATCTTGAATAAGTAATTTTTTTTGTGTCAATTACCAACTTTCCATTGCCGATATCAATCATTTAAATTACTGTGTGGCGAATGATCCTCGAGGTCTTCGAGTTATCCATCACTTTTACGTAATTCAAAACGAGTATTTTCTCGGTCTGCTGCAATGATAAAAATGAGAACTGGCAGAGATAAATATATAAAGTACAAAATAAACAAGAATTTTCAAGGAAAGTACGGTAGGCATGATGTAAACGGCTGATGTACCACGACATTCCTGATTCGTGAACAAATTGCTGAGAATTCTTGCTTGATTCAAGAAAATTGTTTTGTGTCTTTGCGCTTATGTTCGAGCTCAATTTATTGTGTGTAGAGTTGTAAGATGTTTGAATAAAATGTTCGATTGTACGATTAATTCTTAGTTAAAAGTAGAAGAAAATTTACCGAGCTACCCAAACATAGCGGTCTATTTTTACAAACTTTAATTAATTTTTATAATTAAACCACTTCTCATAAGACTATAATATTTTAAACTGTTCAATTTGACTATCTCTATCACCGTGCAAAGTTTCATCAAAATCCCAGAAAAATAAACCTGATTTAGGGATTTGCAACAATTCTTTTTACATTATAACTTAAGTTGGATTGTGCAGTTATATGAAGTAAAATTAATATTAAAATACAAATATGTATAAAAGGTTAGTATTAAAAGGTTCATATGTTGAAAAGTGACTAGTCAGTTTGTTAATAATTAATTCTCTATTTGCTGAACTGTCAAGAACTTGTCTTACGCCGCGTAATTTAAACACTAATCTATTAATTTTGAAGTGTTGATTTACTAACTACTAGACAGTATAAACATTGTCCACAATGAATGTTTTATTACCATTTAATTTGCATAGGTCAAATGCGACTCTGTATACATTAAATTACGCAATTAACAATTCGCATATCGAAAATCGAAAGTGATGTTTATCGCATTTAGAGGAGACTACTCTACCTGGTCTGTCTTCTTCCATTGACTTCTTGAGGCAAAAAAACAGAAGATTTTCTTGGACGACCGCGTTTGCTCGGCCTTGGCGAATTCCGTACAAAAAATAAAGGACTAATGGAAATACATTGAAACGAATGATTGAGGTTTTGAATAAAAGATATTGTGCTGTTGACTAAGAACGCATAATGATATGTTAAAATCATTTTTTTTTAATTTTAAATATCACCATATATCGCCAAGAGGGAGGGGTGGTGGGTCTAAAAATTCTTACAAATCGCTCACGTGATTAATGAACTCTTAAGTTCTGATCTTGTTCCAATAAAAAAAAATTCTATCTCCTATGGGAAAAGCAAATGTCTATAATCGAGATCACTTTTTTCTCTTTTCTCAATTACAATACATAATATAGATGTAAAGATAGAAATGATTCACGCTTCGTTACTATTTCTAATTAACTTGTTTGAAAACGCAAAGCACCGAGTCGGCACCGACAACGACAACATACAATACTTTTGACTTCGGCTGTCGGATCTCATCAGTTTTATAAACTTCTTGTTCTATTTTCAAATATAGAATTTACTTATGTTTACTTTTATATACGCACTCGGCTATGCGTTGAATAAATTTCCGGATATTTTAGTTCCTGTCAATGAAATAAGTGAAATTCAGTATAAGAAAACATAGGAAAATACTCGAGCCGGTGGATGTTGAAATAGGCAAGAAAAAATAAATAGTAATAAATAGTAACAAGATGTTCAAATTGGATGTCCAATAAATTCATATAAAGGAATTCAAATGAATTATCTTTGTAGACGCAGAATTATTCTGTATTATATCTCGACTTCTTCGCTTTTGCATATTTGCAATGCCAAGTTTAATTGGATTTTCTCTACTGTTCTCGAAACTTTACATTGAGACGTTTTGAAAGTCTGCTGTTTGTCTTCAGAACGTATGTGATCAATTTATTCTGGTGTATTCATTAAAAGTCATACCTACAATTGTTGGCAAGATTGAAACATGGTAAAACTAGTGGGGTGCATGGCATCGTGCCTTAAGGCAAATTGCTGGACCTTCTCTATAAAATTTAATCGGTTCTTCATCTTGTCAATTTATAACGTGTATAACAAGAAATAAATCCATAATTCATCTCATAGTGTAATTTTAGGCGTCGCCTGATATAAGACCATTACAAGTTGCGTAGGTACGCGGATGCAAAGTACCTACTTACTTGTCAGTTTTTCGGTATTGTCTACCTTTGGTGAGTGCGTTGACTCTTGGTCTCGGTCGTCGGCAACTTAGACCAAGAGTAAGGTAAGACTATGCATCGTGCAAGAAAACAGGTACAAACAGACACTAATTACACACAACACGTCCGAACAGGTAAGGAACGAAGAAACTTTACGCGCCCAATAATCACGTATTACGTCTTATATGAAGGATCGAGGTACGCGTTCGTGCGAAATTAGCGGTCGGAATAAAGTAGCAAGAGATCCAGCAAGCATTCATCTTTTGAAGATTAATCTCTGGTTTCAATTCGAAGGGAGGAGGGAGGAGGTAGACAATTTTGCTTTACCGGTTTTGTTTGTCATAAGTCTCTACAAAGTCAAGTCAAGGGGGGTCCATTAATCACGTGACCGTTTTTGTGATATTCAAAATAACCATCCCTTCGGTTTCATCACACATTACATTTATTTTTAGTATCAAGAGAAAAATAAATATGAAAAAATATAAATGACCCCCCCCTTCCCCTATATTTAAAACTAATCTGAAGTGATTGTTGAATAAGAACAGATTGCTTTTATTTAATACTATTTATTATTATGCAATTATTATGAATATTAATACAATTTCTGTATTGGTGTGTTCTTGTTGGCCGCCGAAGGTAGAAGAGGACTTTGGCCGTTGGTGCATCACGCAGGACTACCACAATGCTTCTACATCTCTATATGAGATCCATAGGTTGTAAATATAAAAAATGAAGATATTAATGTTATAAATGCTGCAATAAAATGCAATTAGATCAATGAATCAGTAAACAATGATAAAAGACCATCTACTACTACTATACTATATCAAAAGTTAGTTCCAAAGCAAATACAAGATGCCTCTACATCTCTATATGAGATCTGTAGATCATAAATATAAAAAATGAAGATATAAATATTACAAATGCTGCAATAAAATAGATCAATGAATCAGTAAACAACGATAAAAGACCATCTCCCACTACTATACTATGTCAATAGTTCCTAAGACAACATAAATATTCCCTCTTGCACCGTGAAAGACAGGACAAAGTCGGCAAGAACAAAGAGCTGCAAAAAGCAACAACAGAGGCGAATTCACACATCCATTTTCAGATTACGCCTCTCTCATATGCCACATAGGTACACAAACACACACTCTTAACAATAGACCGACAAAAGCTTAAACTTACATCAAAATTCCATTTACACAAAACAGGAACGCGACGAATCCTCGGAAGATGATTTTAACATGATTCCTAAAGCGTGAGAAAAAAAAAAATAAAAATAACAAATAATAAGATGATAGCCTTCAATAATAAAATGATTTAAGGCTATCATCATAACCACTGTAGCATATCAATACTAGAATGATGCCTTCTAATCAATTGCATAAATTTCAATTAGTTTGTTTTTTAAACAAAACTCTAGTAAATAATTTATGTTATAGCAGTAGTTTGAAAGTTATTTCTATTTTCTCAATTTTTTACACATCCACAAAATCTTAATATAGATTTCCTTAACAAAAAAACGCCTAATGTTTAAGAAACACAAATCATCGATCTTCACAGACGTCAGGCGTCGAAGCAAGGTAAAAACGAATTAAAAAATTCTTCTTTTAAAACCCTTTACGTTCCTCAGACAATAATATGTTTGCGTTCCTGATGAGATGAAATAAAACTTTCTGTTGTATTCGTTGGCCCTTATACTCTTAACGAAGAGATATTCGTCTGTAGATTTATTAAAATTTAAAACCGTAAGTCGAAACCAGTTTTGGTTTGTATCGAACTGTGTCAGAGTAATGGATTGAATGGAATAACATTGGATGTGAAAAATAGAAGTAAAAGGGCTAACACTCAGGCAGCAATACCCACGAAATGCAATTTTGTCCTGAGTTTACATTTGAGATCAATATCCTCAAGTGGAAATTTGACATCATACTGCTTGATATCAAGCTGTCCGAGACTAATTTGTGCTAGCCAAGATCCTCAACCATTACACTATTACGGGCACAATTTATTCTAAATATTATAAAATAATATATATTATATTTTCATTCATTCTGAAGTAATTATTTTTAATATTCATGTTCATTTCCATGTACAATGTTCAGTCGTCTACAAAATTCGCGTGTTTGTAAAATGCAAAATACTGAAAAACAGCAAAGCATTTTAAAATTAATTAGAAATTTGCATATTTTTAAGTTGACTTGTTGTCAACTATGCAAGCAACATGAGTAATTAATGTCAATGACTGGGTCAAAGGAAAAGATTCTCAAACGAAATATTAAATAAAAATCATTGAAAGTAGATATTAGAGAGTTCATAATTTTATTGGATTAAAATTATTTGGATTTACGATAATTTGCTCTTTCTAATAGATTGATAATACTTCTAATACTCTAGTCTTGCTTTTTTTCTAAATTATATTTATTCAAATTCCTCTATTCAAATTTTGTTTAATTTTAACTCAACATTTCAAATTTTATGTCATTGCCAAGGATTGATCCGAGGAACGCTGACGTCGTGAGTCGGGCACACTACTGACTGAGCTATTCCGGCCACAACAATAAACTTGTTAGTAAAAAAAATAACTATCGATGTTTGCCAATACATACAAGTGTTTTTTTTTTCGCCTTCTCCATTCTATTTAAAAGACAATTAAGTAGGTATCCGCAATTTGAGACGAATTTACGACCATATAAGATAATTAAGGACCATGTAAAATATGCACCTTGTTAAGGACTTAACATTGTGCACTTCTCACGCCTTTGTAACAAGGCAATTCCACATTATCTGGCATCTCAGAGACCCGAAATATATTACCTTGGCCTATTATCGTGGATCTGACACTAAATAATCTGCGGCGTGCGAAAATGCAACGAGATAATAAATAAATTAAACGATAAGATAAGAAGCGTAATAGAAGGCAAGACATGCCGGAAATGTGGATGTGCAAGGATAGACGTTACCTGTACAAGGATTTAGTAGGAGGGCTGGTGGAAAATCTTTAATCTGATCATTAATGTTATTCATTACTTTAATAATTTACCTAAAATTATTGACCTTATAATTTGGATGCTTTAGAATCCATATAATTCTGCAACACAATGAAAATGAATGCTCTAGCATTCACGTCCACGAACGCGTTAATCGACAATTCCTAAAATGTATCAAAGTGAGTAAAAGTACACCTGGAACTATTTCTAACAGGTATATATGTGTATATAGATATAGAAATGCATTTAGAGAGGAAGGTATATGCTCGTGGCATTGTGCGCGAGCTACCGGCCGGCCGGCTTAGAAGCGTGACCGCTTTATGTACCGACAGATCAGTGGTGCTCTCTTGAAATACACCCTAGAGCCACATTCATATTAATACATGTTATATCTTACTAGACCCTTTTCCCCACATCCCACCATATTTTTGCTAATCACGTGATCATTTATAAAGAATGATTCTGAACAATTTAACTGATCTCCAATTTCTAATTCCAGAAAAAATTAGCATGGAAAAAAGTTAAGATCTAATATCACCACTGCTTGATATCAAGCTGGCCATGATGCGTATCAAACCCAAAACTAGTGATTTTGCATTAAAAACAGCTTTTTAGCTTACCACCATTACATGTTGGAAAAGTAAGTGCTCGTAACTACGTCCTAAGCTTCTACGATATTTCTGAATATGACATTTTCGGCATCAAACAAAATTATGCTAATGAACAGCATATAAATAATGTTTGATACAACTTATCTTTATACTGTTTCTATTTTCTTTATTTAACCTTTAGCCTTCCTTTTTAGCCCTCCTGATTTAACCTTGGAACTTGGAAGACCAACTCTTCAATTTACTACCATATTTTGTTATATATTTGATACAACTTCTCTTTATCTCAAATTAATTGTAAATTTTAGCCGCCCAAGTTATTCGATTCGATGCAGTCGTGTGAGTACTATTTTTCTTCATGTGAATGAACATATATAACATGTTCACGAGTTCATTTCATGCTTTACGAAGAAAGATCATGGACCTACAAAAAATGCATACTTGCATGCCTGCACTTAGTAGAAGGACTGGTCACCATATCGAATAATAGACAACATAAAATGATATACTCTGTGGATTGGCAATATATGGTGTCATACATTAATGGTTTTCAGTTGAGAATATAGATGGCAATGTGAAGCAATGCAAAAATTCCTGTTTATGACTAGCGCCTATACTATAATAACGCGCCTTCGACATTATCTGTCCATAAGTTACATAGGCGTTTCCATTACCGTTTGAATTGAAATGCTTTTAACTATGAATATCTACAGAGGTACTTGTTAATAAATGATTGGAAAAATAAATTGAAATATATGTTAATAATAATAAATACTTATTCTAGCATATCCTGTTCGTAGAGGCGATAATGTAAAATGCACTTTTATTGATTGCCAGGAAGATAGATCTACATTGGTGGTATATTTGGTGCTAAAAATTACGAATGAACAAGGCTTTTGATCAAGATTTGTTATAGGTTAAGCCAATGTTACATCAGAAATACTTTTTTTTGTTAATCCAGAAATGTATTTTAATGAGGAATTTTATGTCAAATATTTCTCAAAAAAAAACGAAAAATTATTATTATTGTTATAGTTGCAGCAATAACTGTTTGAAGGAAGGTTGGCTCATTAGAATATTACACCCGAAGATTAAAAGAAGAATGAAGAAATAAAAGAAGATAGGAGTTTAATAGAATAAGAAGTTAAAAGATAGAAGAGAGAGAAGAATGATGAAGTGAGATAGAACAGAATTAGAAGTTAGAAGAAGAAGCAAAATTAGAAACATAAGAGAAAGAAGGAAAGAAGAATGAAGAAATAAAAGTAGGAATTTAATAGAATAAGAAGTTAAAAGATAGAAGAAGATTAGAAGAGAGAGAAAAATGAAGAAGTGAAATAGAACATAATTAAAGAGTTAGAAGAAGAAGCAAAGTTAGAAGGAGAAGAGAAAGAAAGAAAGAAGAATGGAGAAGTCGGTTATAAAGAAAATGGGATAGCATAAAATATATAAAAACAATAGCATATGATATAATAAAGATAGTATGTGTTATAATAAAGACAGTATAAAATATAAATAGAAAGTTGTAGGTATGGCTAAATGCTCTATGTAAGCAATGTCAAACTAACTTGCTAACAACTACGATAGTAATAAAATCTTTGTTTTTTACATCAATTTTAATGAATTGTATTTCCTATTAAGAAATCCAAAGAATAAAATCATCTTTTCCACAATTGCAACTGAGGTCAATAAACCTGGTACACAAGTACATATCAATTTTTCTTTTGTTTCAAAGTAATTCTACTATTGTTTTAAAATGCAACTTATCTGTAGATAATATTGTAAAAGAAATATAGTAATTTAATATGTGACAAATATTTCGAAACAGGTTCATGTCCTATGAATAATGGTGCTATTGTACTTCTTTGTATCATGTTATACATACGTAATGAGAAAGAATAATTTGTTTTCATTTAGGACTGTACTTAAAAAGTAAACATTTGACCAACAGAATGAAAACAGAGTTACAATAAAACGACACGTACATCTTTAAATAAATATCAACACGGGTTTTCTCACGGCACAGATTTCGTATCATACAATGTAGAATTATCAATGTTGGGCAAAATGAGCTATGCAAATAAATTGAAAGTTATTTGCTTTTTAATTAGATTTTTTAGTAGACAACAATCAGAACTATTTGTTCTATAAGTTGCTGTAATGTATATTTCTTAATATGGAGATTGAGGAGGTTGACCCAGGTCAACCAAGTGGTTGACCATTCTCTTTCTGATAAAATCATATGAAAGAACACATGTTTATAAATTATTAAATTTTTGGTTTCCAAAAAAATGTTATATGTATCTTCCCCCTCCCCCGAGGGGGCACGACCCAAAAGTTGGAAACCACTGCGGGCACACATTGAGTACCATCAAAGGTTTTGTTTCAATGAAACTTTCATTTGCAACAATTTTACCGGAGCACGTACAAGGTTTTAAAACAGCAGGTGGTTTACCTGTACATTTTTTTTCATAACTTTTGCTTTTAGCACGCAAACTGATTTTGTTGCTTGAGAAATATTCTTTTCTACTTCTGAACAGCCAAGGTTATAAAAATAAAAAATACAAGTTAATAGTTCTTTTATAGAGTGATACATTCATCGCTGAATTAAATTATGTTAATGTATCACAGTTCTGGTTTTGTTAAAGTTATATGACAAACTTTTATTTGCAGGAATTATATTACAAAAAGTACTGAATAAACATAGAAAATGCTATTTGTTATTTATATATTCTGAGAAGGCTTCATGTTTTTCTGAGTAGGTATTGTATATCGAAGCATCTTATACGTTTCTCAGAAATGTGGTCGCAAAAGAATTTGCTCAAGTGTCATGTTCAAAGGGAGAAATCTTACCAAGAATATTATTTCTTATTTCTATAATTATCTATAAACGTTTTATATTTATAGCAAATTATATCGAAGGATTTGACATTGATTTGTAATGCATAATCATGAGAGAACTTTCATTGAATGTATTATATGGTGTTGATGCAATATTCTAAAATAGGCCATAAAACCGATTATGATATAATTATGATCCATGTCATAATCAATCTGTAGACAATCGTATCAGAATTTCATTCTAGTAAACAAAGTGATGTACATTGATGAACTAATGTGTAGAAATAAGATTTTCACATGATATCCAGTAGTAGTCATTTTAAATTTGAAAATTAATGAAGATACAGAGAAATAATACTTCCAGATAAAAATCATGAAATTAAAAATTATACATATATTTGATCTTACACAAAAGCTTTTCAGTCATTTTAGGCCTTATGTGAAAGTTAAGTTCTTAACTTGTTAAATCTGGAAAGGTTCGTTCTTTTAGAATTTTGGACATGTTTGAGGAGAGTAGGCCTTCAGCAAGTTGATTTGGATAATTCTGGAAGATGTGAAGAAGTGAATGGATCTAATAATTGGCCATACAAGAAAATTTGGACCATTTTAGGCCATATCGAATAAATTATAAACGTACATATTTGTCTAAATAACATTCTATAAGAAATCCAGATGTTACGTTCCGCAATACATTTACGTTCAGTAAATGCAATGGGTTTTGGGCCAAACAAAATCTTACTGTTTGCGGTATGATTTTTCGATATCGCATGAATTTTAACAGTGCAAGTTGATTAATTGATCTTACAAGATATTTGGGCCATTTTTGGGCCAAGCAGAAACCATGGTAGGATAAAATGCAAATTTTTTATATAGTCTAAATTGTCGATTTTATATAAACAACATGAATGCACAATAAACTAAAAAATCCAATCGTTACATTTCCAATAAAATAATAGGTCTAATAATTGGTTATAAACGAGCTCATGGGTTATTTCAGGGCCAAGCAGAATCTTTCTTTAGAATAAAGTAGGAATTTTTGATATTGCCTTAATTTTAACAGTGCAATTGGCACAAGAAGGAACCGTGTACAATAAAAGGAGAATGTTTTATATAATCTAAATTGGCGATTTTACTATAAATAGCATACAATATACTAAACTAAAAGTCCAATTGTTACATTCCCAGTAAAATAATAGCTCTAATAATTGTTCATTATGGGTTATTTCAGGGTCAAGCTGAATATTTCGTAGAATTATTTTTGTATGAATTATTTGTAGATCATTTTTGTGTGAATAATTTTAGGGCCAAGCAAATTCTTGCAAAATACAGTTTGGACTTTTGTTATCGCGTAAATCTGTAAAGAGTTTGTAAATACAATATGCGGAACGGATGTTTGTATAAATAATATGCGGATTTTTGATATCACATGAAACTAAAAAGTATATAAATACTTGGTCTTACAGAGGCTTTTCGGTTATTTTAGGCCTTAATGTGAAACAACGATTAAGTTCTCCTAATTACCATGGCCAAACAACAAAAAGTCCAAATGTCTTTCTAAGTATACGTGTTTGGTTTCGATACGATCTAATAATGACTAAAGTTTGTCTACTATAAAAAAGCCGATGCGATCCTGTCAAGGATCAACCGACCGACAAAGAAGCCGTTGCGCAAGAGAAATCTCCAGCCCAAGGACTCGGGACTCAGGAGATAAAAATATAAGGAATAATAATAATAATAATAATAAATAAATAATGGGTGTGCTGCCCTAGGGTAGGTCCGTGAGCTGAGTTAAAACTCCAACTCAATTCAGGGAAGAATAGTGTGAGAGATTTCCCATTGCCATTTCACACCGCAGTGCCCCAGAGAAGCTTATTTTCAATTGGAAACATATTTTGATTTATATTTTCAATTGAAAATGGACATCGCGCTGCCCGATTGTCCATACAAAGTCAAGGTGTTAATAACGACCTTCGCCACGACGAACCCGAATAATAATGTATAAATATATTTCTTCCACTTACGGACTGGGACTTTCTTCGGGTCGTATCCTCTGACGGCCACCTCGATGGCGTCCATGCGCGTCTTGAGCGCCTTCGACCGTTCCCCGACATCATCCAATTGCACCGTGAGTTCGGCGAAGACATCGGTTGCGGCTAAGACCAAAGAAGCCAACTGTCTCAGAGCGTTGCTCAAAGTGTTATTGGCGACGGCTTGCAATTCATCGTCTTCCACTAAATTTCTGCCTCTTTCATCCTTTAAACTCGTTTTGCTCAAATCGCGCGGTTCGACGACGCGCTGCACGAAAGGCATAATTGGGAAAAGGAAAGGAATCACTTTAGGAGGAAGGCATCACTAACACTTTTTTGGGGATTCCACCACAAACATTGCGAATTAACGCAAGACACCGGGCCGGCACATTTTTGTTAACCGATGTTGCACAGAAATACAAATATTAAGGTAAACAATTCTTGAGGACAATTGGTCTTAACACTTGAAAACATTTTGTTTAAAAATAAATTTTTTTAAAAATTCAAAACAAAATTCGTTTGTTCGTTATTAATTACACACTTTATTCGATATACACTATCATCACTAGTTACTTAAATTTTAATTTACAAAATATTTCATTTATCCACACATTATCGTAATATTTATTCGTTTTTCGAAATTCGTCACAACAAACCGTCCGCACGTCAACGCATTCAGCGTTGGAATGCCGCCACACGACTTTTCGTAAACCGCACACACATGAAACCACACGATTCCATATACAAATGCTGCCGTCTGCAACCGAACACGTCCGACAAGGTTGATGGCGTAGATTGATGGGCATTACCATTTAACTCCGAGAGATTAGACTAGATGGTGCTCTGATTTTAGTAACGCGATATATTTTGAATACAGAAGCCCTTGCATAACACGGATTTGCTGTAACGGTTCGAGAATTGGGACCACCCCCTTATAACACGGTTGGAATTGAAAATTAACTATCTGTAGGTGGAATTCTGTCTTAAGGCAATTAAGGCATCGTGCCTTACGGTAAATTGCTGGAACTTCCCGTACCGCAATTCAAAATTCGAGTAATTAAAAATAATCAATAAAAGTTGATCAATGATTTGAAACTTTTAATAGAATTTCGAACCATATTAAATCATTCTATCTTAAATCATTTATTTTGAAATATTTTGGAAATTCTGAACTTTTTTTCAAAGCAATCGTACTGCTTTAACTGCATAAAGACGAAATGTCAAAGCGCGTAAGCGCCGCGTCGCCGTCTAACGGATAAACATTGGTACGGAACCCATAGGAATATAAACAAAATTTATACTTATTGTTAAAATCTCTATAAAATATCTAATAATTTGATGTGCATATGTCTAATGATCATTTTTGACCGCCAAATGGCATTTTTTTTTACTTTTTTTACTAGATCTCTGAAACCACTAGACCTGCCTTCATGAAAATTTGATCAATTCTTCATCCTGTCAATACAAGTAAAATGTTTTTTGAATTATTCAAATCGGACGCTCCGTTCTCTTAAAAACTGAGTTACCGTTTTCGGCACTTTTTGCCCCGTATCATCGGAACGGCTAGACCTGCCTTCGCCAAAAACTAATCAGCACGTCTCTTTATCAATACAAATCGAATGTTTTTTGAATTATTTAAATCGCTTTATCCGTGTTAACGAAATCGTCGACAAACACACACATACACATACACACACACACACATACATCCATTTTTTCTAAGGTATGCCAAAATGTTCAGAAGGTTTTGAAACGTAAAGATATATAAAAATTTTCATTTTCGATTTTTTTGCAATTACAGAAACTTACCATACGGGAAGTTAATTAAAAATAATCAAACAGTGTTAATTCTAGCAGGGGATGAAGTGGCGGGTATCAAAAAATTGGCACGTGACCATCCCCTCAATTTTAGCCCTCCAAATAATTCGATATAAAAAATATTATTACTGACAAGTAAATCCTTTTCACAAAATGGCAATGTCTGCAATAAAAGTTCACAACTTTTTTGATACTCTCGATTCTTTTAAAAATTGTAAATTCGGAATTTGTGTGGTCTGAGCATTAGTTCATACTGATGCGAAGTCTCTAAAAAAGATTCTGTAAAATTTTCGAGTAAATCAGTCCAGTAGAAGTTGAGAAACGATACCGTGGGTATCGTATGAAAAATGATAGTTTCGAGAACAATGCGTTTAATGTTTTGAGGAGGAAGGAAACAGGATTGTCGTGGTCGAACAGCTGTATCTCTGAAAATAATTTAAATTTTGAAAAATCCTCTTGTACATATATTCTTGAACAGTTAAACTTAAAAAATATAAAAAAATCGTTTTTTTTTTTCATTTCTAAACAAGAATACACTTAGTTTTAGAAGTTTAAAACCACTATTTATGATGTATAATATATACTATTACCTAAAACAAACTAATTTCAAAATTCAAAAGACATCTATAAATTATAAGAATTTATAAAAAATATATTTTTAATTACATTGTGTGCATAACACATACGATCTAATCATACATACAAATATATGTATATATGTGTATATACTAAATAAATCTATAAACGTATACACATATATGTATATATACATGTGAAAATAATTTAAAATAAATATTAACAACTAAAGCAGACACTTGCACACAAGCAAAAATAGACATGCATATATATGTATGTTTATGAGTATAAACAATTTTGTGTATATTCATATACATACGTATAATATAACTTAATATGTATATAAGTATATACAACAAATACATATTAAAATATACACACTTAGTAAGCTATAACAAAAGCGTGCACACATTTATAAAATTGTAAAAATTAATTTTTATACTTCATAGCTTCATATCACGGTCTTTCATCAAAAATCACCATTGGTACTTAATGACTATAAATCCACAAGTACACTTATTTTTTAAAGTAATTCGGAACAGGATTTTTGTACATGCAAACATTTAACAAGTACGATTTTTTTAAAATTAAGCCATGAAATAAAGACACAAACAATTTTAATTTATTATTTTTCTATCGTAAACTCGTACCCTGACGAACAAGAATCCTGCAATCAAACTGGCGACTATGATGATGAGGAGAAGACTGATCAAACCACTGACGAAGCTCTGGATGGATAAGCAAATATTTTCGGCGTTTTTGCCATAATTCATGGTTTCAATTATTACTGTCTCGTTTTGAGCATTATTTTTAGCATTTAGTGAGAAATCGACGTCGTTGGGGGCAACTACCCTGATGACGCGTTTTGTGGTGACGTCTGTCGTAGGAGAGGCTGAGACGTCGCGCGTTTGGCGGGTGTGGACAACCGATACTGGGATGGTGATGAAGGTTCTGGAAATAGAAAAACAATAGTTAATTTTGTTTAAATACTTTATCTTTTAAAATTATCGTTAGCACTTTTGTATTCTTTGCCTTAACCAAAGACCAAGAAAGGACAAGCGAGATGCCTTTGAGAAGGTTTCTCTGATGAGATACCATCATGGATATTTAAAATTCTGATTACTTTTGATTATTAAAAATGACTTATTATTATCTTTTACCCTTGGTCCAAGCTCCTCCTTTCCCTGGTTTCCACAGACCTCGGTCTTCCGCCCAAAGTGGAAATGTGTTCACTTTCAGGACCACCATTTCCATCAACAGTACTATATGTATTCCTATCGCTGCCTGGTGGTGGTGGTGGAGGCAATGGTGGATGTTGGCGTTTGTTTTCATAATTATTATTCAGAACAGCATCATAATTGTTCTGGTTTTGTTTCTGTTGATTATCATAGTTCAGATTTTCATAATTTTGTTGTTTATTGTTGGAGTTATCGCTATTTGCATTGTAAACTTCATTTACGTTTTCGATGTAATCGCCCTTTTTGCTGATGTTATCTGGTTGTAATAGGACTTTTTCAGGGTGGTTTTCTGAGTATGCTCCGGTAAGAGGATCAGCAACTTCGGCGCCCCCTGCTAATGGGTGACGTGGGTCCACTTGCTGTGGAGGTGGATAGTGGCCTCCAAGGGCTTGTTGTTGGAGCAAGTTGTGGTGCAAGTGGTGTTCTAAAATAAAATATGTTTTAAACAATAATAAAAAAGCCTTATACAATTTTAAATACTGTATAAAATGTAAAAATGTTAGTTCATAATTCTTACCTCCTCCTCCACAATCTGGTTCTGGGCATTTATCTCTGCATACCTATAATAATAAATAAATGAAGAAATAAATAACTTATTTATGTAAAGAAGATGAAATCATAATAATTTAATATAATTATAATTAAATGAAATGCAAATAAATTATCAAAGTTTACCTGGATGACACATTGGAAGTGAACGCTCATTGCATCAGGGAATTTGAAAGCCTAAAAATAAAAATGAAAATAAATTATAATTTTATATAACATAGTTTGACAGTAATAAAATAGTATAAAATATATAATAATATTTCACCTGGAAGTAAGCATAAGATACAACAGTAGCACTTGGACCGAAATCTCTAATTTTTTGGAAACCGCTCATAATTCTTGGTCTGCTCACACAACCTCTGTAATAAATAAAAAAACATTAAACAAACTCGTATCTAATTTATTCCATATCTATTTTATCGTTTTTATAAAATATCGATTACTTTACCTTCGATCAACTAATTGAATTGGTGCCCTGTGTCCATCATGAGCCAAGCAATCACGAACTAACATGTCAAATCGTCTTTCATCGTCCTTAATAGCTAAGACCTAATAACAATAAAGAAAAATAAATGAAAAATTGTAATAATTGCATAAAATTTGGATAGACAATTTTTAATACCACTTACCATTGTCATGGTTTGACCAATTTTAACAATTCCAGATACTTCTGAAGCCCATGGACCTTTTCCGACCTACAAAATAATTGGATAATATGATAACATGAATATATTGCTAAAAAACGATAGCTCCAATGAAATAAATAAATTTAATTATAAAAAAATGATACTCACTTGAATTTGCATCCAGCATTGCAAGTTGTCGCCCAAGAAGTTAGCAGTAACAGCATGTAACATATCAACTGCAAATGAAACGGTTTCATTTAAAGTTTTTGCAATAAAAAATGTAAATGCAGTATGCGTCTACCTATAAATACTTATGGCCTATATCTAGTTCAACACTAATTAATAAAATTAACAGCGAGCATAATGTTCTAGTTTAAAGATAAACTGTTATTTCACATGACGGTCTAGAATTGCATAACATTAAAACTCGTTCTGCTGATAATTTCCTTTCGCATACTGATTTTCCATTATCTAGTATTCCATATAAAAATGCGGGTCTTCATTTTCGATCATTGGTACAAAAACTTTCTAATAATAAAAACTCAAGGCTGAACAACATGTAATACACAAAAATAGATGTAAACGTGTCAGGTAATTTTGATAAAAGGAGGGCAGAAGAAAATGTTGTTTGAACAACTTCTTTTTGCTTTCGTGCATAATGATTTTTGATTGGAGATGCATTTTTTATCGGAGGTTTGTAGAATGCGGCAGATTTGATCTTAAAAAAAAAATGAAATAAATGCTTGATAAATTAATTTTTTTAGATGTTACTCCGCTCCGTCGGTAGCAGGAAACCTATCAATCAAAATTATTTTGTTTTATACACATGCATTCTTGTATCGATACAAAAACTTATATTAGTAAATCTTTGACAAAATAATTGAGGCTAATAATTTGGAGGTGGAATTTGATGCATTAGACTAATAATATAGATGAGTGAAAGTTTTATAATGTGTTTATAATATACTGTAGTAAATGGAAATTACATACCTTGGAAAGGTTTAAATTGGACACTCTTTTCGTAGAAGTCGTACCAGGTACATCTATAAAAAAATAAAAATATATATTAAAGTAAATAAATATACTGCACAATTTACTTATAATTGGAAAACTAAGATTATTCCAAGTCATTTACCTCAATTTTCTGGCTAAATCCCAAACTTCTTGGACAAACGGATCGTATTGAATGATTATCGTGTTTTCCACAAAACTGTTGCTTGGTTTTGCTGGATTTTCGTACAAGTGTGCCTGAAAATTTGGACATGATCATCAATAATCAAACATATAAGAAATACAAATGACGCTGATAAAACCATGATTAATTTAAATAATTAAGATATAATTTATGTATATGATAAAAATTCAATAAGTTTTATATAAATTATTCTCACATCGTGTAAACTTGATCCGGTCATTCCGCATGTGTTTAGATAAATTTCGAAGTTGGCGCTTAGCAATCCGGTTCCTGGTTTTAAGTGCACACATTGTGGGTCACTAAAATGATTTTTCGAGAAGATTGTTCCTGAAATAAATAAATTATGCCAATAAAAGAAGAGAATAAAATTAATGAACCAGATTAAATGTAAAACAGTACGGAATAATGCAGATACTATATTTAATAACACTGTTTATTTAATAATTAATACTTAATTTTAAAATTGAGGTAAGTTAAACGGTCATAAATTAATGTGCAGTATACAAATTGTCTTCACTTGTTCTTATGCAATTTGCTGTTGTCACAAGTATTCATTTAAAAATTATTATATAGAGAAAATAATATAGTTGCTTATGATTTTAAAACAATGAAAACTGAACAATCCAGTTTTACACAATAATCTTTATGTAACGATAACCCAAGCAAGTCCATGAGAAACATGTTAAGAAATATTAAATATAAACGACCGACAATTTAATGTAAAGCATTTCTCTTTAACGCAATGACATAAAATAAAACAATAAACATTAATTGTTCTAAGAAATGAAAGTTTAAGAAATTTTATACGGTGCATAAAGCATTTGTGATATACTTTTGCGTAATGAAAAAACTTTTTACGAATTAGAAAGCTAGCATAAAAAATATTAATATCACATTCCATTGCAATTTTAGTACATTTTGTGTATTACGGAGAAACATTGCTTTCTTTAAACACGTAAGTGAAAATTGTAATTCTTTGGAAACTTGAGATTGTAATTAATTTTACTAGGAGAAATTTACAATGTATGGAAATATTAAGTATTTTAATTATGCACATGAAAGTATTTTCACTACAAGAAAAACCATAAAAATTTAATGTTGGAATTGTCAAAGTATTTTCTTTAAATCAAAATATGAAGTACATTTTTACCTTACCTGGGCAAAAATGATTTTACCAATTTTAATCCATAGCAATGTATTTTTTTTACACACGTGAGTTTGAGTTTTTAATCAGTACCAGTACACAATGTTTAAGATTTGCTTTTATAACAAAAATTATTTAAAATAATATTCACTTACCATAGAACGGTCTGTCGAATTCCACATTGACCCTCATATGCGTTTTTTCACATTGCACTTGTAAATTTTTTATTCTAGGTGCAGGTTCTTCATTATTTAATGCCCATGCATCATCTGAAAATATAAAAAAATACATAGAATATAAAATTAATTTAAAAAAAATAACATTAAAATCATAAAAGATTTTTCTAAATGTGAAATTAATTCTTTTTCCTTATCACCACTTTCAAAAGTTAGTTAAATTAATATATTATAGTATTTGCAAAAATTATCAATTGTGTAAATTTATGATATTTATAAAATTACATGGGTAAAAAATCATAATAGTTTATATTTTAAAATTGGATAATGATATTTAATGAGAAACGGAAGATTTGCTATATAAGTGTTATTTAATGATCATGTGTCGGCTTACTTCAAGTTTTTTCATGACTGAGGTAATTATGTTTAGTAGTAATAATTTTTATAAGTAGGTGCTTAACGTAATTTTATACTATTTATTCGCAATATTAATTTCTAAATTGATTTACCACACAAGGAAAAGTTAAGAATAATAATTTTAATAAAATTAATGTAAATTCTATGATTTGTATCTTACAATTAGTACAACCTGTTAATATAAATGTTAGAACGACTTAGGAATTTATTCTATTAAATTAACTGTATAGATTGCAATTCAATTTGTATTGAAGAAACAAGTCAGAATTTATTAAAGCGATTACAACAACACAAAAACAATTCAAGAAAATCCAAAACACAATATAGACTTTTTAAGCCGATTGAGCTACATTTTGAAGAAAATTTATAAATAAAAGCATTCCTAATCTAGATAGTATTTCCAAATTTTATATTTATTACAAAACAATAAAAAATGTGCAAAAAGCTCACAAGTTCTACAGGTGAGAACATTACAATTAGTAAAAATATTTTTGCCAAAGCAAATGGATTGTAAAATAAATAAAAAATAGAGTCTTTTACTGATGTTATGTCCGATTATTAGCCTTTATTATTTACTGAAAAGGTAATATTATTATTCAGGTTAAAGTTGAAATTTGTTAGGTGAATGCTAAACGTGTAATAAAATATTTAGATATCGGTTATTATTGATATAACGCTAAAATGAGTTGCAATGTACATGTATATATATATATTTGTAAGTGTATGTAATGTTTTTGATTAGGTATGTCTGAATTAACACATGCACGCGAGCAATTATTTGTACAATCTATTTAAACTAACCTGAATTTGGTGGACCGTAAGAGCCTGCAGGCGCCAAATAAGAACCTAGAAATATGTATCACAAATAAATTTATACAAGTAGTGCGTAGATTATAACATTTATGCTCAATCAATGATATAGATTCGAAATTGCAAACAAGAAACACTTTAGAAAATGCGGTCCAATTACGAACCGACATCTTTATGGCGATTTCGTTTAGTCAATCAATACAAAACCGGGTTATGGAGATTATTTAGGTGGGTAAATTATTACTGATTGGGTTAAGTTTGTAGTTATTATGGCGAATAAAATGTTATATTCCTACCAAGCCGTTTTCTTGTAATTAACTGTTCATTAAAAAAATTAAGCCGATATTTATGGAACTTTTTTTGGCGATATATATCATGGTCTTATAGGACTTACTGAAATATTTCGGCCTTACGACAAGTAGTTTAAGTTAAAAAAATCATCAAAGTTTGAGAAAATGAGTAGTTTTTTTGACGTTTGTTAAAATTAAAATGAGACGATTTACTTGGTATAACGATAGAGTACTTGGTCTTAATGAACATACTAAACCATTAAAATCCTACGGAAACTGATTCAATTATAATATAATAATTGATTTGTAAAAATTTGCTTTGAGAAAATACTTTGAGTTAACATGTTTGTTCTTTTACAATGATGTGTAATAAATCCACTCGGAATACTTTTAAAAGATAATTATAATTAAATATAATTATTAAATATATTACTTAAACAAATGTATAAGAATATTTTAAATGCATCTAAATTTATCTTTTGAATTTAAGTCTAGAGTAGACCTAATTGTAGAGAATGATTTAAAAACATATAAAGCCGAATGTAAACCATTAATTAGTTAATGAGTCATTAATTAGGAATAAATAAAATTCACAAATCTAAGAAATTGGTAAAAATGAAATAGGTCACTTTTACAAACATTTTGGTGAAAATTTGTTTACGCAAATATACGAGAATTATCACAAATAATAAATATTCAAAACGAGTATTTCTTAAACAATCGCCTAATTGCTTTTAACTAAAATGTTTTTACACTCAAGAGATACAGTTGCGTATTTGTAGAATGCACTTCTGATTTAAACTAACGAGTTTGTGCTAAATTGACCACAATGAGGTCTTCTAGCAAAAATTTATTTAGTGTTTATTGTGAAATGTTTTGTTCTTGCTTTACACACATTAGTATGGAAACCGCATAAATCGATTTCTAGGGTGATGTGATGAATGGTTATAGGTCGATAACTATTTTACTACGAATAGTAAAGTTCTGACGTGAATCGCAACTTGGACGCATTTCTGAGAGACCAGTCGCAGGGAGAAAATATTAAAAAAAAATAATAAAAATATATACATATGGTTTGTAGTAGATCATGCGATTGTAAAAAATTCTTATGAAAAGTATATATGTATGTATAATTAAATTTGAGTAATAAATATCTTCTAATATTTTTATGAATAAAATACTGTTCATGTTTTTATTACTGAAATTAACGAATAATACGATCTATTATGATATCCAATTTATGTAACACCATTAACTAATTATGTATATCAAATTTCATAAAAAAAATATTAGAAAAATGTGAAAGTAACAAATAAAATATATTATTGATAATGAGGAATATTGATTCATCAACAAGCGCAATAAAAATTTACTACAAAAATAACTTTACTCTCAATATTGATCTCTACAAAATCCTTTCACTATTCTCTTCAACTATTAATCTGCAATTACCCGGCTGCAATTCAAATAGAAATTCATCAAGAATTTCAACAATCGAGTCATCAATTTTAATTGCATCTGTTAAATAATTTTTCTTTACTTTTTTACTATAAAATGTGTATTTGCTCTCCGTCTGATAGTCGTTCTAATATGCCGTAGTCGTTATTTCCGACTTTCCTGAATCGTCGCCTACATCCATAATCTACTTCCATACCAGTCGTACTTTCTCTTCTACATTTTCAATGTTACAATCTATCATATTTTACGTGTTCGATAATTAACATACTTGCAGAAAGATGATTTACTATAAAGTACAAAAATTGAATAGAAAAGTAGACCCATGACATCAGACATCAGAAAATGTTCGAGAAAAAACCGTATTGCACGTGATCGAGTACGAGTTTTATGGAAGAAATGTGTATTGGTTTGTTTACATTCACAACATTCTTGGTAAGAGATAGACCACAGAACAATTTTTTTATTACATCCATATGAAACATCAGCAAATTATTAGTAGGAACTTAGATTGTCTAAATCAAAGCACGTGATTTGACCAATCCAATGATTGCCAATCACAACAATGTATCTTACATTTGGTGGCAGCGGTGGGTATGAATAGAAAAAAGATACTGATTGACGTATAAAATAATACTATTATTATCTGTCATATTTTACGATTTTGATAATTAATACACGCAGAAAGGTAATTTACTGAAAATTCTAAAAAATAGACAAATGGAATGACAAAAAAGAGTCGCAAAATCTAGTTTTAATAGTACTAATCGTATTAATAGTATTATTTTAGGTACATCTAGATTTTGCGACTCTTTTTTGTCATTCCATTTGTCTATTTTTTGGAATTTTCAGTAAATTACCTTTCTGCAAGTATATTAATTATCAAAATTGTAAAATATGACAGATTTATTTAAAATCTCTTATTCACTATTTGGTTTATTACAACATACTTGAGAAAAGACAGACTTGGACTCATTATATAATTATTATTATAAAAAAATGATTATTACATACCTATATCATTTACAGATCCTAGTGAACCTTGTGGTGCTAAATATGGACCTGAAATGAACAAATTAAATTAAATTAATTTGAATATTACCATATACGATTTGAAATAAAAATTAGCATATGATAATAATCATTTATTATTACAATACCATATGATATTTGCATATTAAAAATATAGTATGTAATAAAGTGTACTATTGAAAAAAAGTGGCATCACAAAACTCAATCCATTTTTGTTACGTATTTTGATTTCTAGAGATTTTTTCAGGTTTGAGACGTTTCAGATAATTTTTGAATATTAGAAAAAATGATCTTAAACAATATCTTTACTAATTTATTAAGTAGTAATTTAAAGTAATAATTCAAATGGGATTTCTTACCTAAGTGACCCCTATGTTCTAATGGCAAACTAGAAGCATCTTCACCTAATACTATCTGAAATATTAAATAGATTATTAGTAAAAAAAATCAAGACTTATTTGGCTATGAATATATATATATATATATATATATATATATATATATATATTTATATATATATATATATATATATATATATAAATTTATAAAAACAGAAGTATACTCTATTATAATTTATACGCTTATTACTAGAGATACCATCAACAATATGTAAAAAATGTTTAGATCGATTAATAGATTCAAATAGTTTATTAATTCCAAACGAACAAAAAATGCATATAAACGAATATATATATATATATATATATATATATATATATATATATATATTTGTACTAGATTCTGTGATAGTGACCTTGTTCATGATTTAGAAAGTTTATTCATGTATTTTTACAACTACTGATTTATATATATATATATATATATATATATATAAATCGATATCGATATTTTGAAACATAATTCAAAAAGTGCAATATAAAAATTTAAATAAAAATTTAAAAATTAAAACTGTTAAAAAAGCAGTATTTCAAGTTTTGTTCCAATGCCTATGTATATTTAATTTATTTATTTCAAATTATTGCTTTGTAATAATGTTTAAGGATTATATTTAAAGTTTAAATCTATACTTTTGAATTCAATATAGTAATTTTCATTTCCATTGTTTTTATTATATAGATAAAAATATATTGATAAATTCTTTTATCTTACCTTAACGACTAAAATGGTAATATGCAGTATAATTGTCCATCGTATCGCCATTTTTCTGTAATAAAAAAAAAACAAATTAATAAATTTTAATATTATATTTTTACTGTAATATATTTTACGTAACATAACTATTTTATATAAAATTTTCATGTAGTCATGTATAATAAGATACTAGGAAGATACTTCTTAATAATATTGGTTTTCAGAAGACAACCCAAAGGCTGGCTCAATATTTAAACTATGCTTATATATCAAAACGTGGAATTATTATTGCATTTAATAATACAATAGTTAATTTAACACGTTAATCGTCAGGTCAATTTAAAAAAAAATGCATTGACACATTGAGTTTCCTTTATACATTTTTATTTAAATTATCTAATGATGTTATCTTGACCCATGTGAAAACTTTTATGATATTATCGTGGCAATCAACGTGTTAATAATTTGACACGACTATAAAAACTTTGTAATATATTTTCTCACACTACTTGGAAAATCTTAACAGAATCAATTTTGAGGAAACAAGATTCGAAAGCAATGTCGAAGAGGAAAAGTTCTGACTATTAATAAATGAGTCTAGAATTGAAAAAATAATTTTATTTCTAAAGCAATTTAATTTTTTTCAATTAATTTAATTTAATAATAAATCAATTATTTAATAATAAACAAATGAAGTAAATGCTATGGATAACTTTAACATTTTATTAAATTTTACTTAGCAATTTCAACTTTTTTGCTCAATTTATGTTCTTATCCAGGTGCACAACTCAATTATTGCACACATGCAATGTGAAAGTGAATTTAAAATTTGTGAGGGCAAAGATAAACCGCAAAATAACAAAAATATATTCCATCGTTTTGGTACCGTTATAATGCAAAATTAACGTTCCCTGTTCCTAAAATTAGGGAGTCATACCGACATATGCCAAAATAAAGGACACATGTATAAATACATATATAATTTTATATGTATCTATATACGTACATATATTTTTATGTGTGTGTGTATAAATGTGCAAGAAGCAAATACTCTAGAAAATTGTATTCTTTTTATAATAAGACTGCATCGAGACAATGTGCTATTGTTACACTTGTACACGAAAAGGTTATTATATATAATTGTGCTTCACAATGTATAAAGGGGAAAGTTTGGTACATCAAGGCACATACACACACACAGATATATATATATATATATATATATATAATATAAACTTATAAATTATCTGTATAAATGTACATAAATTATTTACAAATACGTCTGTTTCAGCAGCATTCTTATAAAATCATTATAAGTTTGTTTAGAACAATTATCTTAAACTATTAGACAGTGATAGTAGTATATAGTCGTTGACCGCGGTTCATCAGAAATTTTGCCGAAAAAACCATAGCTCGGAAGTGAATTGCGAGCCAACAAATTTTATTTTTCTCAGTAAATATCAAATTATCTAACAATCAAAATTACTCGTCTGGGAGTTTGATAAAACATCCCAGTCAAAATAAACAATTTAATATATGATTGACCCCTAAGATATAGTTCAATTATAATAATTAATTATAAGTAATAATTATATTATAATTATTTATAAGTAATGTATTAATAACATGACTCGCGGTCTACGTATAACTACATTTACCATCACATTTTCAGCACTTTCCTTCGAGGAAGTATAGATATTATATATTTGAAATGGAGAAACAACTTGAATGAAAATTTTGCTAATTTACAATTCACTTACGAGATAAAGTTGAGGTTTTTTCAGTATGTCGTCTATGGACGACATCCGTACACGGATTACGTCATGCGGATGTCGTCCCGGGACATCCATGAGAGATGAACATATGCGTTTGTTTTGTAAAATATGTTGAATGAATAAATACAATTATCTAAGCCCAAATGATTTTAATAAGAAATTAAGTTAGTTTTGATATTTAATTGACTTAAATACAAAATTCAACTTTTTTAATATGAAAATTTTATAGATTCTAAGAAAATACATATTTTTAAATCAATTTATATATATATATATATATATATATATATATATATATACCAGTGTGTATACATTCAAGCGTATATTTGTGAAAGTATGTCATGGTCGAACAAGTACATAGGTATATATATGTTAGTGGGTTAATGCACTCTCTCACATATACCAAGATCAGAAAGACGATGATCTATACGGAAGAAATTTATATATATATATATATATATATATATATATATATATATAATAACAGGTAAACATATCTATACATGTATAAGACAAAATTAATATTATTAAACACAATCCCTCCCCATAAGTAGACTCATATGAATGATCAATTTATATTTATTTAATATTATAATAAATGTTTATTTTGATTTGTTTTTCAATTTTAAGATAATTGTCAAAAAAAATCATGTTATATAAATATTTATCAAATTTCAAAATCTCTGATCAAAACGATCAGAAGATTTCGTATTTTTGAAGTCATATTTTAATCCTGCAGTTTTACTTGTTAGGACAGATGTAAAATGTACTTTATGATAAAAAAAGCTCATCGATAGTAAGACCCTTAAATCAATTTTATTGCAAAAAAATATTTTGTTATAATAGTGAATAATTAATAATATTAGTAACTATTATTTAGAAATGTAAAATAAAAATGAATACTTTTTGCCCAATTTTAGTTCAGATCAAAAATTTATGAATTTTAGTTATAAGTTTGTAACAATGTAAAAATAATTATTATACGAGTAAGCAAATATTTGTGCATGATGGGGTTAAACAATTTATGTCGATTTTTATCTTTTACTTCATTTTATTATTTTCCTTGAGTTCCTTAATTGTTGTTATTTATTACGTATATTGTATACTTTATTTGATTGTTCTTTTTATTACTTAAGCAAGCAATTATGTATTGTAAGACTTTATAAGTCTTAACCTAAAGATTTTTTATTAATTGCTATTGCTTGGGTGGAGCGACTATGGCGGATGCTGAGCACGCCATTATAAGGTGCAAAAAATGGGTAAAGGGTAGGTAAGAACTATGGAGGGAGATAGTAAGGCAAAAAATCTCCCTCCCAACCAATTTTGTAATATTATTGACAAAGAAAAATATATGTGGTGCACTATACAATTATATACAATCAAATAAAATAAAAGTGTAAAGATAACGAAAGGTTCAGGTTCCCTTAGAACCCTAAGTTTGATAATTAAATTAAAAAAATGAATATTTAGGTATATAAATTAGGAATTATTAGGCTCGTATGGACTTAGATTATGATGTTGATTTCCCAATACCCTAAGATACCAAGTTGCATCTACATTAATAAGTAATAATTTTTAAGTATCTATGCTTATAATATCGCAGTTACACCATAAAAAATTTCTTCTAACAAATTTTTGTACGCCAAGTTATTTTTCTAATTACATTTTATATCAATATCTTTAAATGCCTCCATATAATACAGACGAGTGTACTTTGCGGTCTATTTCTTACTATTTATCGCTCTAGTAAAGTCAAAATTGAATGAACATAAAACACATAAAACATTCGAAGCGTACAAATTAATTAATAAAAACTAGCATACATATCTATCTATATATGCAATATAGGAATATCTGTTCATATAGAAAAACATGTATAGACATATTAATTAAAAAATACTGTTAGATGTACAGCTATATACATAGACGTGCCTAAACTTATACAAATATATTTGTACACCTGAATTTAAATTTGAAGATCAGTTGGTCAAGATTTTTAACATTTCATTGACGTTTGGACGAATTCGTAGACATAGAAATTTTTGTATATTTTTGAATGGTGGCATACAAAGCATTAACATATATCGGTATAAATATAAATATTTTTATATATATATATAAATTTTTATATGGAGATATATAATTAAAAACAGAAATGTTTTTAACAGATCTTCATCCAGTTCCTAAGACGTTACTTAGTTAGAAATAGAATGTTTATTAAGTTTCTTGAAGGATAATTCAGTTTAAGAATTAGGAAATTTATTAAAATTATTGAAGGATTATTCAGTTTAATTTCTAATAGATATTATATATTATTCATTATATTTTTAATGCAAGATATATAATTAAAATTCATTACAGAAAGCCATCCAGTTTTTTAAACGTCATTTTGTCATAAAGTTTAAGAATTATTTTTATTTATTTAAAAATAATTTAGTTTCATTTTCTATTCAACAGATTAAATATCTATGTATTTATATAATACAAAAATATAATTAAATTAAGAAAGTTTTCTTAACAGGCATTCACCAAGTTCTTAAAAAGTTATTTTGTCAGGAGGTTTAAGAATCTGAACGTTACAACTTGAAATTAATCTAGTTTTTTTTAATAAAATATTATAATAAAACTAAACTATTTACTAAACAAATGATTATAATAAAACATACCATTATTTTAACCTTAAAATGAATGATTTTTAGGTTAGAATAGCACGTGAGTTGAAACTAAACTAATAGTCAAAATTCGTAATTTTAATTATATAAATAAAACAAAAACTAGTAGAAAATTCTCAAGATATATAAGTTTAAATAAGATAGTTCAGGCATAGCACCAATTCAAAACTGAGTAATTAAAAATTATAGGTTAATTAGAACCATACGTTTCGGTCTAATCAAGATCATCATATATGAAATATAATAAACATATAATTCATTTTGGTATATATATATATATATATATAAGTATATATATATATATATTTATATACATATATATACATATATATTTATATATATACAATATATACACTGATAAATTTGCATTTAATAATAATATTTTAAGAAAATTAAATTTAACTCTAACATCACTTTACATAACTAATCATGTTCGTTTGCTAAGCTTAATTTAATTTTTTTTTTATTATAAATAAATGACTTTTTGAAATATAACCGTTAATCAAGTCTTTGAAAGATTTAACTAATTACATGTGATTTTAAAGAAATTATTACATCTACTGAAGAAGTATCAAATTTTGACTCAAAACGTATGCAACATATTAAAAAAATTCAAAACACAACTTAGTTTTTGGTTTTAATATTGATTGGATGCCAGTTAAAAGACCATTTTGCTTGTAATTATATATATTTTACCATCTGAGATAATATTACTTTAATATGTAATTATATTGATATATACATGCTGGCATACATACACATAAATATGTATACAAATGTATATATAAGTATATATATATATATATTTGTATATGTATATTTGCACATATTGTATATAAAAAAATCGTGAAACATGTCCAAGTATTAATTTGCACTTATACAATCACGCACCTGTTAAAGAACACGTGGAACAGGTGTATATATTTGATCTTCAATATTAATTTTGAATGACATACTAACATATTTGCTTGATATATGAATATTAACGATTACTTCGTGAGTAAAATCTGTTAAAAATTGTGTGTACATGTTATGTACATATGACTTGGTCGCTTTTTTATTTAAATTTGGGCAAAATCTATGGTAATAAGAAGATTTGAGCACTTATAAGTTGTCAAGAAGAAATTACAACAATGCTCGTCAATTTTTTAACTTTCAGAAGTATATTGTTGTGATCAATATGTGTGATCATATTTTAAATCTAAAATTTCAAGAGAAAACTGGCATCACTTATGCTATAATGTTATATTTTTAACAACTATTTTCGAACGAAGATTGCAACGTTAAAGCTGATATAAAAAGGACACTTTGATCAAAACTTTCATGTATATTATTCGAAAAATGAAAAAATAAGTTACAGTTTCGTAATATATGAACATGTTACGAACTTAAAGAATTTAAAATAATATTTACCAGAATTTTTATTAAAATAGAATAAACTTAATATAATGATATTTCAAACAATCTTGAAGATAAGAAGATTTAAATATAAATAGTGTACTATAGGTTATAAACAAAATTTTGTTTGGGTTTTGAAAAAAAAATGTATCAAGCTTAAAATAAAAAGCGTAGTAGAGGAAAAAAAGATCCTACTTTTTCGGATACAAAATTGTTCGTGTTATTTGTCAACTTATAGTTTTTTTTACTCGAAAAAAAGGAATGACCTCTGAAGTTTATGTTATATGTCATCAATATGCTAAAGTAACATGTTGATTTTTTCTCCTCATAAAAAAATAATTGAATTTTATAAATAATTGTTATTGTAATAGATTATGGTCAGATTGTGACTTGGAATTTGTTTTAAACATAAAACAAAGCACGGATATAGAAAAAGTGGCCAAAATTTAAATTTGAACATGTTAATATTCTGACCAAATTGGAAAATAAATAGATTAATAAATATGAGTAGATCAAAATATTCTTTAAAAAATTGTATCAATCATAAAATACCAAAGAATACTATTATCAAAAAGGACAACCCTATTTTTTTTTATAACAAATTAAAAAATGTTAGGCAAACTTTTAATTAACATAGAATTTGTGATAGACAATAAATGCATTTATTAATTATATAAATTTAAATGTGTAAAAAATGTAGAATGCGACTTAGAAAGAATAGTATATATACTAAATAGACCAACAGAATAATATTTGGAATTTTTTAAAAGATTTGTATCAAAGATGAAATACAAAACGTAGTTGTTAAAAAGGAAAACCCTACTTTTTTGTATCATGAAATTCTTACACACCCATTATATATATATATATATATATATAAATATTCATATTAGCATAATTGATTAACTAGTTATTGGCCATAAATTAACTGTAACTTTTTTTCATAAAATATTTATATGTACATATACACCTATATAGACACACAACCGATCACAATTATATAAAGTTCCGGTTTATTGACCTCAATATTTAATACCGGAACTAGATCACTCTGACGCACACATATGATTTACTATATGTATAGAAAGATCTTCACTTACTTTTATTTATATATGTATAACACGTCTCCACAGAATAATTAGATCTTCCTCGGTACTTCACACACTATCAAACAATGGCTATTTAAGAAAGTATGTACTAAATAATTAGGCTAACCACTTTTTCAGTCTTGTAAATTTACACCATGCTTTAAATTATGTATATGTCATATTTTAAATATTTATAAATTATGCATACAGATCTGAAAGGGTAATAGACACATTGTAAAAAACACATAGGAATAAAGAATTTGAAAAAAAATATTTTTTCTGAACTAAAATCCTCCTTTTTGGGGAAAAAATTATTTATTTAGTGTTTCATTTATAAGTATTTTTATGTTTTGACAATATAGAATGTTCAATTTCTCTAGGAACGAGTATCGATTCTTTATTTTTATTTTTTGAACACTCACTAAAATTATATTATATATTCACTAAAAATTTTAATTGATACTATAATTTATAGTTTTATAAAATATAGTATATATTGTTTAGTTTTAGATTATTATAAATCTTATTGAACAACTAAAATATAGAGTACATAGTAAATTTCAGTATCATGAGGAATATTTCATAAATAATATAAAATAATTAAACACTATTCAGATCAATTTTAACTATTTAAGTTCAAATTTTAAATATCTATGTTCAAATAATTTTTAGGCTGATTATATTTTTAAGCTGCTTTATATTATATCTATGTTTTTAAAAAACCTAAAAAAAGGTGTATAAGTGAGTAAAAACTTATGTGTTTCTGAGAAGGAGATAATTATAAACAATTCAGGGTATAAATTCATATTTATCAAGAGAAGGCTGATTTTATGTTATTAGATTTCATATTATTTATTTGTATGTAATTTAAAAAAATATATTACTGTATAAAAATGTTTTTATTTGAGCTTAACAGTTCCTGAAGAAGAAAACATATTTTTCCCAAAATGTAGAAAAATTGAACACTAATCATTTAAAAAAAAAGTTATTTAAGCAGATATTCTAAGATATATATATAATAAAGATAATGCTAAATTTAATAATTTTGAAAATTTTTACTAGTATATAAATATGTTTTTGATTAATTTTAATAGTTCCTGAAGAATGGGACATCCCACATTTCCAAAAAGTAAAATAATTATAAATAAAAAATTAAATAAATATTTTTGTCCCAAAAAAGGAGGCTTTTAGTTCAGAACAATAAGATCATGAATAATATGAGCTATCAAAAAAAAAAAATTTTTTTAGCTTATAATATTTATTATTATAAGATTTATATTTTGTTTAATACTATTAAACTTTTATTATTATTTTTAAGTTCAGAAAAGGAAAATCTTAAACAATTTCAATTTATGTATATATACATATATATGTATATATATGTCGACTTCTATTTTAATTATTAATCCAATTGGGTTTTAAGAACAACAAATTTGCATCAATCCAATTTTAAAAAGTATATGTTGATATTATTTTATTTTATAAAATCCACTAATTAAACTGCATCGATTTAAATCCAATCAATTTCATTTAATAATTACTATAATTAGCACATCATAAACTATTTATATCCAATTATTTTTAGCGTTTGCACTAAATTGATTTTTTCAAGCACTTTTTTAAAAATATGTTATACACACCGGTATTTTATGTAGACTGAACAAATTTCGTTTTGTAAAATTATTTTATATATATATGCACTATGTGAAAGTTAACCTATATTCCATCTTGTTCTAACGTATTTCATATCAATTCTTTGACGAAAGTGGGGATCGACGACTCTTTCGCACTCATCAACAGGTACTCACTCACAACATACTTACCTGGAGGAATACAAATGCACCTATACATCGACGATTTTAGTAAATCTATATTGCATTTATGTAATAATACGAAATTTCATTTACATTTCTACTTAAATTGATTAAATTGGATTGAATAGTGCTTAATTGTTGCGCAATGTTAATTACATATGACACACGTTTTTTTAGAATTTATGCTAAATATTCTATAAGGTTTTTTTTGTATCATATGCTTTCTTTATGTTCTGATGTCATGAATTTATTTTTGTGAATTATTGAATGTTTACGTAGCTTTCTTCAATTCACTTGCTTGTCGAAAGATTTTTATATAATAATATGTTAAATATGATATTTAATGCAAGCTTAATTATTTTAAAGAACCAATTGAAAATAAATTTTTAAATATTACAAATTTACAACAGATTCACACACACACACAGACATATATATTTCAGGATGGTCCTTAAAATGGTCATTTTCGAATTTCCTTGCTCCCAGGGGCTCAAATGGTTCCAAATTGATAAAAAACAATTCTCTGAAAGTTTTAGCTGTTAATATTGTCTTTTAGATAGAGCGCAATTCAATCAAACTTTGTATGGATATAGCATGAAAAAATTTTTGAAAATTAAAAAAAAAATCAGATATAACTTAGCGACAAATGAATTAAAAGTGAAAATTCGTGTCATTTTTTATTGAAAATTCGACGCTCTGGAATTTTTTTTATGCTATTTCCATACAAAACTTTGATTGAATTGCGCTCTATCTAAAAGACAGTATTAAAAGCTACAACTTGCAGAGAGCCCTTAGGAGCAAGGAAATTCGAAAATGTCCATATTAAGGACCACCTCAATATATATTATACTAAGGTTATATTTCAATTTTTTTTTGCTTATTTATAATATGTATATTGAATTTTACAAACATCAATACCGTACAGTTTTCAAAAATATAAAAAATGCTTAATCCGTCTTTAAATTCAAGAATTATAAAGTATGTAATTTTTTACTATAAAAAAATTATAGACCATTTTGAGAAATAAAAGATAAATCATACAAAAACGCCCTAAAGTATTATATATAAGACTACTTGTATATCATTATTTCAATCAAACTTCCAAAAATTTTGAAAATAATCATACAATAAAGCTCATTCATTATTTTAGTTCTTGCACGTTTAATTACTAAATTAAAACATAAAATTAATGTACATAATAATTTATTTGAAAATTATTTTTAGTAAGTGATCATTCTAAAATATTTAGAATTTCAAAACTTCAAAAGTAAAATTGAAAATTCTCCGAGTTTTAAAATAAATTGAAATATTTAAAAAGTGTATAAATATATTGTAATTTTTAAATTAAATAAATTGACTTTTGGAAAACTAAGCTTTTAGTTGAGAATTATAAATTAATATATAAATATATTTTGAAACAGTATAATAATCCAGCATCACATCAATAAAAACAAAAAGTTCTCCAAAAATTTACTCTGAAATCTATACCTTTCGGTCAAGTCTAGTGAAATCGCTTATTCAAATATTTGTTTTTTGGTTTTAATAATAGTTGTTAAAATAGTTAAACTATTCCTTCATTTATTTTATTTTATTTTTTATATATTCTATATTCTTGTTTCGGTTGAAAATCTTTTTTTTTTAATTTATTATGATATTTGCATAATATATCACTTGTTCTTATAATTTGTTACATTACATGTTAGATTTAGATATGATTTAGTTTAGATATATAAAAAAAATTTTTAATTGTTTTTGGTCAAAGTCTTGGCCATTAGTATAAGCAAATTTTCTACTTAATGAAGGGTGGGATTATAGCCAAAATGCGCATATTTTATACTGAAATTTTAAATTGTTGCGCGTTTTTTATTGACGTTAATCCTGATTATCGATCTCTGTCAATCAAATTCAAATCAATTCAATTCAATTTTATCCAAATAAAAATGTATATATATATATATATATATATATATATATATATATATTCAATAGATAAGTCCTGGATTTTTTCAATATATTGATTGTTTCTTTTCCGAACAGTAAATCCAATAATATATTATTGGATTTACTGTTCGGAAAAGAAACAATCAATATATATATATATATATATATATATATATATATATATATATATATTATACGCATAAAAATCTATGTACAATTTAATATAGTTAGATACAAATGGGCATAAAGTTGTATGTATGTATGGTATGTATGTATATGTATGTATGTATGTATGGATATCCGGTTGAAAATTATTCAATGGAATGAAGACACTTTCTCTTGCTCGTGCACGTACACACACTCTCTTACCGAAATGATCCATACATTCACCCTCCAGTCAAGTAAGAAGATACACGGAAACAATTTCTAGATATACATACATACATACATACATACATACATATATACATATAGTCATACATACATACTTATAAATATGTATATGTGTATATCATAAAAAGCATTTATATGAATTTTAATAATCTTGATGTAATAAAATGGTATAATTAAGTTATAATTAAAATAAAATATTTATTATATGTAGATATGAAAATCCAACTTAGAAAGATACATATAAATATAAAATGTGAAAATACCGACAAAAGAAGATAGTCATTTATATTGTGTTTGTCCGTTTATTTTAGAGATTCCCAAATTGGTCTATATGGACCCTAAAGGATCCAAGACAACTTTCAAGAGGTCCACGTCAGCAAAAATAAAAATTCGGGGTCTCTGAAATGAAAATTTGGGTCTACGAAGGTGGATCTCAACACGCCATGTTCATAAATTTATATTCAATATTTATAAATGATCCAAAAAGTAAAATAATGTGTATCTCTATAGATTCGTAAATAAGGTGTCCATCGCAAAGCCCAAGTGGTCCACAACACAAAATAGTTTGGCAACCTATGGTTTATTTTCGTGATGATAGGTAGAGCCATTTCTTTATCATAGGTGTAAAATTGTTTGTCCGCGTTTTAATCAAAAATCTTGAATCGTAATGAAAAATCCAAAATCGAAAGATATCAGTTGGAAACCATGATGATTGGTTTTTGGTAAAAATTGGTGCTCCAATTGTTAGAATTTTTTTTGTAAAGTGATGTTTTTCAATGTTTTAATAGACATATAAATACGAAAAGTGTTTCTAATATAAAACCTCATTACAATAAGGAATAATTTGAAGAATTAATACAATATCTGATTCTCGCAACAAACTAGTAAATGATTTTCAATATCTCGGTTATACTCAATTAATTTTATGTGGAATTAAATTTCCCAGGCCTCTAATACTTACATATATTTGTTCTGGTTATGAAATTTTTTAGGTCATATTCAAAGAAATAATAAAATATTTATTTAATACAATGCAAAAAAATCAGTTTAATAAATTAATTCTTATGAATATTTTATAGGGTCTCTACTATTTGCATACGTTTTTTGAGACTATTTGAAACATTAATCTTAAATTTACTTACTTCCACAAAGATTTAGATAATTCGTAGAAAACTTGATTAAACTAATTATCTTCATTGATAAATTATTTTGATAGGCCTCTAATACTCATGGTAACATGTACTTGTTTTAGCTATAAAATCCCATGTCATATAAAAAATTATTATAATGATTTTTTTAGTCATTTAAAAGTTGAGGGTTTTAATAAAAAAATAAGTCAAAGTTATGAAACAGAACATTTCTGGGCCAAAATGAAGTAAAAATGTAAGTAAAATCGAAGAACTGTGGTATGTTTGATTAAGAAGTATTCGCGAGATAAGTTAAATAAATGTATATATATATATATATATATATATCCGTATTAAACACTTTCTCTTATTAAATAATACACGTGACAAGGATGTTTCATATGAATCATCGTAACTTGATATGAATCAACTACGATCACGTTTGTCTTATTCATAATAATGTGTGATATGAATATATATTTACTTATAAATATACATATAAATTAAATAATTATATGTATTTTTGGGTTGCATCATTTTAGTTTTTTTTTAAATAGATCTCTTTCCATTTTCAGAAAATAACATTTTTTTTATTTTGATTACATTTTGAGGAACCAAGAAACTATTTTCAAAATAAAGACTCATTAAAAATCCTCTAATAAAATTACAAAATAAATAAAATAAAAGTTAACTACCAAAGCCCAAAAATGGTCACAATTTGACCAAAGCTCTAGACTGCACTTAAAAGCTCATAGTTTCCAAATAACGTAAGCTACATTTTTTCAGAGCAGTTTAGTTCAATACTATCATCCCGTTTCGGCTTGACGTTGAGTTCTGGGTCTGTTTATTATATATGTGTATTTTTCGTATATATCACATCAATTTAAATAAATTACAAAAAAATGCTATCCATCGTCGTGCGTTAAATAAGATATCACGCGTACACGTATAAATGAAATCCCAAAAGTAATTTTCGTAAATTGCTTAGATAATTTTCAATCATTAACTCTACTCGGCTATCAAAGCAAAAGTGAAATATATAAGGCAATCGTTTATTTATGGCTGCCTTTTCATTTTCATTTGCTCATTATTTTTCAAATCGAATAATACAAAACAGTTACTTTTATAATGCGACATTGATATTGATACTTTCGGCTATAATTGGCTTGGCATGTCTTCGATTTCAATTTGCTTATAAATTAACCACAACATGTACCAAGATCGGTCGTCTTACAAAAATGGAACTCGCTTTTGCGATATTAGAAAATCAACGTAAATGAATCGGAATCTAGTTCAATACATCCTGATGATGTTTACACAGCGGAAGAATTTACATACGCCTAAATTTACGTGGTAGTCAAATATGGAAATAATTAACGCCGAGATATTTTGCTAAATTTTTGTGGCTTACCGATACACTGTAAAAAATTGCTAAAAGATGAGGTAATGCAAAAATACAAATGAAAAGTGAGAATTGAAAGTAGTCTAAAGCAAATATTCGAGGCCTATGAAAATCAGAAAAATAATTAAAAGCAGCAAAAATAAAGTGTTAATGCTTTCTTCTTTTTTTCTAACCTTGCTTCTTGTTCTATCTTCTAATTCTATTCTATCTCAAATCAACAATTCCAATTCTACTAAACTTATACTTCTTCATTCTTCTCTCTCTTCTAATCTTGCTTTATGTTCTAATTTCTACTTCTATTCAACTCCTATTTTTCTTTATTTTCTCTTTCTTCTTTTTACCTTCGCGTGTTTTTACAAATATATATATATATATATATATATATATATATATATATATATATTAGGGTGGTCCTTAATATGGACATTTTCGTATTTCCTTGCTCCCAAGAGCTCAAATGGTTCCAAATTGATAAAAAACCATTCTCTGAAAGTTTTAGCTCTTTTAGTATTGTCTTTTAGATAGAGCGCAATTTTTTCAACCGCAACCAACTAATTTTGAACCTTTAAAATTAGTATAAATTTTTTTCAAATGGAGCCTTAAATATAAAATCTGATAAAATGTCAGGTTACAATTAATTAGAATTATTAGAAAAATTTTCCTAATTATAGGTTAAATCTATTTCACAAACTATGTTTTTACCGATTGCGATTTTTTAAAACGTTATTCGAACCTACTAACGAGAATAGTAGAAAGTCGTAACGAATGAACTATCATCCATAAGGCGATACTGTTAGAGTGTCAATGTCAATCAACTTCATCTAAATCATTTTTGACGTTTTTTTCTAATTCTCTAATGCGATAAATAAGATGTGACAATTTGAGATTACTGAGAATCATGTTTGATTTAATTATTTTGATTAAACAATCTATAAAAAACTTGCGATTTGTAATGAATTTTTAACCAAACAACCCACTATCCTCAATTGGATAAAGTTTTATGAAAATTATACGTTATGTATAAATAATAAAAGTTGGCAAATTGGACTTGTAACAATTCAAGCAATTTATTCAAGAATTTTCACTAATAGTTTGTATACTGTTAAAAATCTTATCTTGGAATTCCTTTCCTTTTAATTAATTTTGGCATTTAGAGTCCTATTTGACTCTCATGATTCATTGAAAGTTTTTTGTATGTAGGTTGTCAAAATGCAAATCGTGATTCGTGTGTGAATTTCGATATCTTGTGACACTTTCCCTATAAAGAAATATCACAAGTCATCAGAAATAAAGTTTAAGACCTTTTGTACCTACAATGTTTTGTACCTATAGAAAGTTTAAATGTGATCTGGATAATGCAATTTAGTCAAATATTTATTTCAATTCTACGTATTAGCTGATATATATAATATTTATTTACAAACTTTCAAAGACAGCAAAAGTGAATTTAAAATGTGATATTATTATTATTTTTTTATCAAAAGTTCTACTTTCTCTTATTAATTTACGATCTACATATAAATTGTATCAAACACTTCCTCTCAAATAATAAAAATTTAAATAATTCCATCGTATATCAGTTTTCGTTCTTAATATAAATCAGTCCCATAGTACCAATTCTGTAACTTTTATATTTGAATCTGTTAAATTCAGGGCATGTGAATGAAAACACCGGCAGTTGAAAGTAATTAATGATAACCATTTTTTCTGGGTTATGATATTGTAGAACTTTTCAAATTGAGTTTACTAATCATTATAGAGATAATCTTTTGAATTGTTCGTATAACAAAACACACGATGGGCAATGGAAACAATCTTAATAGTTTCGGTAAAAAAAGGACTTAATGATTTGCTTTAATGAAAGCAGTTGGATAAAATATTTGAATTTGTGATTGCTCAGTAAAAAAATTAAAAAAAAATTGTTCGACATTTCTTTCGAAAAAATCCTTAACATTCGGTAAAAATTTTCAATAAGCGTTTGTCTATGATCAAAGCAATTATTTATTATTAATCATATGTAACAAAACATATTAACATATTAACATATTAAAGTAAAATTTACATATAATAACACATGCCATTTATTAATTTGTTATTAGTTTTCAACCGTATTTCAATATTTCTCTTGTAATCAATCCAAAAATTTTATCCAAGCAAAATTCTAAAAAAATGAAAAAATTAACATAAATCTATTGCCAATTACTCAAAGCATTTAAAAAGAAGTTATTCAATGTTTTTTAAGGTGTGTGATTATTATTGAAGGAATTTCTACAATTAAGGTCTAGTACAAGCAACAGTACTTTGCAAGAAGCTGTTACAGGTGCCAAGTGAATCCATTTTAAAGTATTCGATTCATAGCCTCTTTAACAATTTTGTAACCATTAATTTAACGATTTATAATCGTCACATTTCACTTTATAATATATAGTTATACGATAGAAATCGATGATTAAATTTTTATTTGTGAATTATGAATATTTATTGCTGTATTTGATAACTTTGACAAAAAATACTCTCTAAAAATTTATGCAAGTTGAAGATATTTATGCCATTTGTCGTATTACAAATGATAAAAAAATAATCTAGTTAGTATTGGTATTTTACATGAACTTCTCAAAATCTGTAAATAATCGATTTAATCACTAAAATATAAATTAATTTATGAGTGATTAAGAGTATTCCGAGTGAATTTATTACATATAATTAAAAAAACGAACGAACACGTGAACTCGGGGTACTTTCTAAAAGCAAATTTTCAAAAATCAATCATTTTTATAGTTGAACTAGTTTTCATTGGACTTTAATGGTTTAGTATGTTCATTAAGACCAAGTACTATATCGTTATACCAAGTAAATGGTCTAATTTTAACTTTAACAAACGTCAAAAAAACTACTCATTTTCTCAAACTTTGATAAATTTTAAAAATTAAACTTCTTGTCGCAATGCCGTAATATTTCAGTAAGTTCTATAAGACCATGATATATATCGCCAAAAAAAAATTCCATAAAAATCGTCTTAATTTTTTTTTCAAACAGTTAATTACAACAAAACGGCTCGGTAGATTTTCATATAAAACTAATCAGTATCATACCCAACAAATATCTTTCGAACAGTTTTCGATTTTTTAAAATCGATTCGGTAGTATGAGCTTAAATGTGAACAAAAAGTTTAACACTTTTTTTTCAAATTACAAAGAAACTGCTTGGTCGATCGCTGCACAAAACTAAGAAATAATAATCTACATCAAAATACATCGATTGGCTTTTAAATTATTGAAATCGGTTTAGGCGTTTCTGATCAAACGTCGATAAAAGTTCTAATTTTGATAAACGCCAAAAAAATGATACTAATTTTTGCAAACTATGACGAATTTTTAACATTAAACGACTTGTCGTAGAACCGTAATATTTTAGTATGATCTACAAGACTATGGTATCTACCGTCAAAAAAATCTTTATTACAAAAAAGCGGCTTGGCCGATCTCTACCAAAAACTTTCCATTAACTCCAAACCTTAGTAATATTTACTAACTTCTTTATTTACATGCATCATATGCTTAGAATGTATAACAACGAAAGTCATAATTCTGCACAAAATTGTTTAATTTCCCAAAAACTTTAATTCTTAGTATTATTAAGTAAGATATTTATTTACATGCATCATATGTTTAGAATGTATAACAAAGAAAGTCTTAATTCTGCAAAAAATCATTAAACTTCCCATAAATTAACCAAAAATTCTCCGTACTATTAAGTAACATCCTTACATACATCCGTCATATGCTCGCGTCCACTAATTTCTTTCCAAAGTTCGGTAACGTTTCGCGTATTGCAAAAATTGCGCAAGACAATTGACGTCAAAAGATTTTTATGACTAACAAACAAAATTGTTGGAAAGCTCCATAAGAAATAAGTCGTTGTCTCAGTCATTTTGCTTGAAAAACGGATGTAGAATTTATAAGAACGGACGCAGAATGCGGATGTCTGTATCGTGTTCCTACGCCACAGGTTAAGAAAATTCTCTAAGATGATAGATGAGATGGTCATTTTTAGATATTTTATGGTTTGCCAAGTTGAGGTTTATTAATTAATCTATTATGGTAGTCATGTTCTGCGTAAAGTCTTTATATGGTGTAGAGAAATTTGTTATTAGCATAAGGATTTATGCTGATATGTTCACACAAACGAGGAGTTGGCACCAGAGTGAACGACCATCCTAGAAATTTAGACTAATTAATGTTGCCAAACTAAAATTATCATAATATTTATATAATCTGTCGTTAAACGGCAGCAAAAAATATGCTCTGGCTCTAAAGTTGTCTAACATTTTATGAAAACCCAGAGTGGAGGATTATGAATCTTCTATTTTCTTTTTATAATGAAAAAATTAAGTAAAATAATGTAAAACTGTGGATCCACTGTGGTTATCAACTTCTCATGTACATATTTATGGAAGAAATCTTAAAAGACCATTTAATTATTTATATATTTAAAAATCTAATCAATACTTGATCTGCAACTCTCATATTGTTATCGATTGAATCTTTCTTTTTTGAATTTACGAAAAAAAGTTTATGATTTCGCCAGTAAATCCAATTTTCAAATTGTATGTTTCAAATATTTCGAATCCAAAATTGAAAAAAAAGTGTGTGTGGTAGTGTATAAATGAATGATTTGAAACATTTCTTTTGCAATAATTTTATATAAACACACGAGTGATTATATTTATTTAATCTCATTATTTCTGCTAAAAAATGTTTCATATCATTATTTTCATTTTTAGTATTCAACAATTACAATTATATAACTTCAATTTTAAAATCAATTTGTAGTTTTCATCTGGTCATTATGGTTGCTACTAAATTGAAAAATAATATGGCAATATTTTCTGCTACTATTGTACTTTAAAACAATGAATAAAATGGACGCTAATTATTAGAGAAAACATTTATACAATAATAAATAATTAGGCA